>NW_027176251.1:8654696-8712196 GCF_023055335.1 Clinocottus analis | reverse complement strand
GTGGTGGATGGATAGAGGGAGGGAGGGTGGTGTAGGGTAGCAAAACGCTGCAATCCGACCCTCCGAAAATGATGTGGCTGCAACTTACATGGACCTGCCACTGAGAGGACAGGGAGGTGGGATGGATGGGGGGAGGATGGCAGTGGGAGATGATAACAGTCCACCTTCATTTCAGCCCTCAGCAGACACACACATGGAGTTATATTCTGTACACACACACACACACACACACACACACACACACACACACACACACACACACACACACACACACACACTCACACTTGACCGTTCCTGGCACTGTTGCACAGCTACATGATTTGGTCACCCACCCACATGAGAGGACCAACGGCACAATCGCACAAAACAGTGCATCATTTGCCCAGGATGCATCTGTTGTCCCTTGCGTGTGTGGGTTTATGTGTTAGGCTGATATAACAAACACCTCGCCTCATGTTGCTGCCATCAGTAAGGCAAGGTTTTGAATATATGCTGGACATTATGCACATTTGACAGCTAACCACCTCACAGTGAAGCAAAGTCTCCGTGAATTCATGACCCTGTTGATGTTGTTTTTCATAGACGGGTCTTCGGCTGTGCTTTTTACCTCCACATGGATGAAGCATTTTTCTTTCCTGTGGAATTAAAGAAGTATTCTAGTTTAATACAACTTGAATGTTACTTGAGTGGATTTGACCATCATTTCTATTGGTTATGATAATATTGTACAAGTTAATTGCTGAGACCGAGGAACACAGTGCCCTCGCTATAAAGTCTAATGGAGCAAAAAAGACAGAGCATTCAGGCGACATACAGGTATAAAGTTAGCCAAACTTAAATAGATGACAGGGTCGGCATGTCTCCCTGCATGACCTTTTGACCTACTGAATTGACCACATTTGAACATGCACACAGTTGTTCATTGAAGGATTATTACTAATATTCCAGGTGCACTTTTGGGGAGCGTGTGACCGCTGGGAGCATGTGGTTGTTGGAAGTGCATGGCCATTTAGGGTGAGCGGATTGCACGGCTCCAAGTGCTTGCAGAGTTGTCGAGAACCGCTTATCGCTTGTTAACTCCAGGGCGGCGAAGAAGAGTTGGTATATCCAGCATCAAATTATTATTATTATTATTATTGGCCGGTCTGCCTTTAAAGACAGGACTTAGTAAAGGTTCAATATATCCAAAAAGTGCACTATAGATCAGATGAATGGTTTGAAGATATGTGAATGCCATACCCACAGAGAGAGATTCCTTTATTTACTGTTAGATTGTGGTTTGGATTATCTGGTTGAACAGTTAGTTGTTTGACAACCTCTCTGACCATTTCACCATTTGTGTGTCTTGCTCCTTAGTACAATATTATCATAACCAATAAAAATAATTGGCAAAGCTACAAAAATAACATCCAACCCGTAATAAAATGGAATTATCAACTGGAAGTACCAGTCCCTGGTTGCAGATATCACTGAGCTCAGACACAAATGTGTTAGTGATTCTGATATTTGGCAGCCTTGGGCATGTTCACAAACTGACAGTTAGTGGGTTACTCCTGGCAGGCTTACCAAAAATCTAAAATACACAAAAGGGCTAGACAGCCAACAATTGCGCTCCATCTTAGCTGTAAGTAGCCTGTCTGTGTGGCGCTGGCGGTGTTTTTGCAAGTGTCAAAGAATGAACATAACCTCCCTCTTGCAGTAAACCCCGCCGTTACCTGAAATGTATTCAAGTAAAGTGTTTAAAACGTGCCTGAATGATCCAGACAATCTGTTGCTGTTGATGGATCTAACAGACTTCCACATTCTTGTGGTTGGTTATGCTCTGCCATGCACCCGCCCACACATATAGTTCAGAAAGGTTTCTTCCTTGTTCCCACAAGTAGAGGTTTAAGTCAACGGACAGAGTTCTAAACATATACAGTACATGTACATGTACCTACTTGGACTTGCACACACCGTCACGCTGTGACAGTGTAGTAGTTGCATTAACAGCATTGCACGAAGCGCGACTTGATAACTGCAGCAGAGGTACAGAGAGGGAGCGACTTCCAACTGAGAACCTAATAGTACCGGCAGCTCTCTCACTCAGCACAGCTACCGTTCGATCCTATCTGTCTCCCTCCATCTTCTTTTCATTTCGGTTTCCCTCAGCACGTCCGTGTTTCTCTCTGACTTCTCCGCTGCCTCCTTTTCTTCCCAACTTGTCCACTTTACCACCAAGGTTTGCTTTTGGCAGTTCCTCCCCAATTTCTACACTCTGTTTCTACTTACTCTTGGCCTGCCTTCTCTCTGTCATAGTCTCTTTTGCTCAGTGTCAGTACCGAATCCCATTCTTCTGTGCTTGGCTCAAACCTCTGCTTCTCTCTTTCTGTCTCTCACTTTGCACCTTCTTTCAGAAGATTGATTTGGCAGAGATGTATGAAGGGTAAGCCTAGAGGAGAGGGGAGGAGCCGTATTGCCTGGGAGATGTTCGTTCTGTAAAGAGCACCGCAACGCATATCCGCCTGCTTTAGATCAATCTTATTAATTGCTTGTGCAAAACTGGAGGTGGTGACACTCTTGTAGGGGCTTTTTGTTATTAATAAAAAGAGTAACGGAACAGAGGGGCTGGAATCAATAAGCAGACTTGAGGGGAAATTAAACAAGGAGAGAAGGGGACGGAGCACAGGGACAAACTTGGTGCAGTCAGACATAGTTATTAGTTGCTGCTGCCCTTTTAATGAGGGTTATTTAACGGGCCAGAAAACGGGCACAACCAGCAACCGGCAAACTGAATGCTGATTTGCAACAGCAAGTGCAAACCAGAGTCTGACAAGACTCCTTTTATACTAAACTGAAAACAATGAGTGAAATATGAAGGTGCCGGAAAAAGCAAAGAACTTGGCAAAAACCCTCAAGCCCACTCAGCCGTAAACACCCCCCCTCTCCCCGAACGCACTCTTGCTTGTGTGTTTCGTTCGTCCCACTTTTATCCTCATTTACCTCTCTATGCTCTGGGTCTTTCTTTATCACTCTTCCTCCCTCCTTTTTCCTTCTTCTCCCCCGGCAGCTTTCTTTTATGGGAAATGTATTCATTACAGGACAATAAAGGCCTGATTGGAAAGAGTGGACCATCTTTCAGGACACGGTGTTGAAAGGCAGAAGAAGGAGAGAGAGAGGGAGAGAGAAGGAGAGAGAAGGAGAGAGAAGGAGAGAGAAGGAGAGAGAGGGAGAGAGAGAGAGAGAGAGACAGAGAGAGACAGAGAGAGAGGGAAGGAGAGAGAGGGAGAGAGAGGGAGAGCATGTGATAACATTACACACCTGATGTCTTCAATCAAAAGTAGCGCTGATTTTCTCCGCACCGCTGCTTACCTCTCAACATCGTATCAAAGCACCTGTGATGGAACATTGTTTTTTTCACGCTATTAGAGTTGAGGAGAACTCTAGGATATCAACTGCGCTTAACTGCTGCACTCAAATACAGAGCTATTCACTGTTATGAATGCAACATGGGTTTCAGCGACACTTTGGCAGGGCTATATTTACATTTAACAATTGTCTGGATCCGAGTGTGACGCTCGTTCAATTATGTGATGTGTCTCCCCCGTGTAAACATAGCACTGCAATTCTGCAATTCACTGCAATAAAGACATCTCAAGGGTGGACGATAGAGAGAGATGGATCCAAGATCACAGGAGCTCATCTGCATGGTCATAGTTCAGTCCGAGTTATCACTTCCACCTTTTCTTTCCATTTTTCTCTGTCTGCTCTTATCTTCTCCTCAAGACAAAAAACAATGTGGAAGACCGAGATTTTGAGATAGCATAATGATATTCCAACCCCCTCTCCTGTAATAGTGATGTTCCCCATACTAAACATTCTCAATTACATCAGTTTTACATATGTGTTTTACAAAAATGCAACAAAACTACGTTGTTAGGTTTTGTAAAAACATCACGGTGGGGCTTAAAATACATTCGTTAGTTTATTTACGGTATGGAGGTAAATTAAGATAATTCAACATCTAGTCTCACATGGAACATGAACATTGCTCTCCTGGGTGAATGTCCTGTTTGTTTGACCAACCTAACGACCCTGACCTCTTCCTCACGCACAGTTTGTGAGTGTACATCACTAGATTTGTATTTATTCTAGAGTTAATAAAATGTCTATAACAATGTATTGGCAGAGTTTTATTGAGACCAGGGAATTCTTTTGGCTGTTAATTCTTTTGGCCGTTAAAAGAATTGCAGAACAGAAATGCCAAAGACACATTTGAGGAAATTTATAATCGCCTTATTAAATTTAAGGCATCCTTGTAAAAAAATATTTGTGTCTGTGTTTATGGAAGAACATTAATAATAAATGTATCATTATCAGAATGAACAAACTCATAAAATATAGATATTGGCCTAAAAAAATCCAGCATTTGATTTAGCAGCCTTCTCTCTAGTAAGTATCCTCCTACTTAAAGAAACATACAGGAAAATCTGCATAGGTTAGAGACGGGCACTTTTGTAATCATTTTGCTGCAATCATTTGTATGCATTACTAACTGCTCGTAGGACAGAAATGCACTACCCATAAATGAAAATTCTTTGAAAAGAGGCCAAATGTGGTGACATCATACCTGGCCTCCCTTAGCCAGTCTTAAAAACTATAGACATTAATGACTATAAGACTATATGACCGGCAGACACTTTTATTGCATTCTGGCACAGAACGGCTCAGTGGCAATCTATTGAAAAACAGTCCAGTAACCCGGAACAATACGAAATCTTCACTGCACTACGCAGACAACAGAAGGAAATGCACATCCCATACATGGCACTGCAGCAATAATAAGAAAATAACGAATGTAGTGAAAACAAATAGTCAAGTGATAGGAGATAAATTGGTTGGGGAAATGGCAGCATCCTATGAGACAATGTTTCGGCTTCATTTTAATTAAAGAAAACACTAGTGCCTTTGTTTTCTAACACCCAGTACAATGGGTTATTATTACACTTCACAGAGTTTGCCCTCCTAGAGCACCAAAAACTGAAACATCTGATATTTAACACCTGTCACGAAGAATAGTCAAACCACAGCCTTAATAATAGAATGTGTCAAGCACACCTGAGAGCAGTACGTCGATCTCAGTTCTCCAAGTGTGAGATCGTGCTGCTCCTTCTGCATAGTCAGTTAAGCCGAAGCGGTGCAAAGCACTGTCAGCGCTGATGAATCTGGCCTGCAGGTGTGTACAGGTGGAGATAGACGCAAAGCTAAAAGTGAGTACAGACAAAGGCAGAAATATACATGTGCTAACTCTCTGCAGGATGTATTAACTCCTGTGTAGGCACTTCTCTGTCAGATTCAACTCCAGTCAGTCTATCTTTGCGCAGCGATACACATGTACTGCCTGTTGACACAATTATCCTATAATGAATGTCAGCTAATCCTTGTTTGACCTTATTTGGACATTCACCAGACTTGTTTTGTCCTCAATCTGGCATTGGCACCATCGTCTGACAGCTTCACACTAGTCCTTTCTGTAATTACACCCATTCATTACACACTGTGTTGTGCACCTTAACAGCCTATTCATGGCGCATAGTACTCTATAATCCAATGCATGTTAGTACAGCACAATTTAAACATATGTGTTTACCCAATAATAAAACTCATCTGAGTAGAATGTTAATGTACTCATCACTGAATGTTATGAGAAGCTGTGTTGAGAGTGTGTTGTGGCCGACAGCATGATGTGCTGGAAAGATTAAGACTTCAAATAAAATGTAGCCCGAAGCCCAAATTTCCTCTTTGATATTATCTTTCTCTTGGCTAGATTTGCTATTTTACAGTCAGGTCAGCGCACTTGTGAAGGTCTTTTATAAGCACTGTGTAATGCACGTGTGGATGTTGGTGCTGAAACAATTAATTTCTTAATCAAGTAGTCATTGGACAGAAAATTAATCGACAATTATTTTTGGGAAATTAATTGTTTAAAGGCTTGTGATTCTGTATCACACGTGGAGGACTCGCAAGAGAGCGATTTAAAGTTGAAGCGTCAGAGGCCGAGATGACCTGACTTTTGGTCCCAGTGTGTAACAAAGGCTGTCTGTTCGCTGAGATAACCCTGGTGACATCACTGTGACATCACAGTGACATCATGAGCGATTACTTTTCTCAAACCTGACAAAGCTCCTTCATAGACCCATAAGACATTATGCAGCTGCTACATGAGGCGGAGTAGAACCAACCATGGCGAGTACACTGACCTGTCTGTCAAGCCTTTTAAATATTATTCACATGGCTTGACAAGACGAGACATTCCTGTGTTACATTAGTGCCTTGAGTCATTTTTTGAGCTGCAATGTCAAACTGTTGCTGGTTTCAGCGAATCAGATGTGATCATTTTTGGCTTTGTGTCATTCTAAATTGAATATCTTTGAGTTTTAGAAAAGTTATTTGAGATGGCACCTTTTGGTGCTGAGAAATGATTAATTTTCACATTTATCAACTAAATTAAAAATTGATAGTGGATTGCCGATGTGTTGTCTGACTGCGATTTGAAAGCCAAAGAGGTTATAGTTGAACAGCCACACTCAAAGGTGGAAGGAAAAGCTTGTATAGAACTGGTGGAGATGTGATATCGATACAATTTGGGGATAATGACTTACATTTGATTAAACTTGCATCATGATACAATTCACTAATACTAATATACCAAGGGGGAGAGAGAAATTCAAACTCGGCGTACTTTAACGACGCACTGCTGGCCAATCACTGAGTGAATGTGGATTGGTCTGTTGGTTAGTTGGCCCTGTTATAAAATGTTGGAACCTTGTTGGACTTTACAAGCCCGGGAGCAACTTTGGGTTCAGTGTCTAGCTCAAGGACACTTCAACATTTAGAAATGGTGATCGAGCCGCCAACCTCCTGTCTTAGGGACGACTACTCTACCCAACTGGTACAGACGTACAAAATCAAGACGAGAACTTTCTCCGTGAAGTAGCAGCTAATCCGTATGGATCTCAGGCCGCACATCAAAAACGCATCAGTTGAAATGTGCCAGTTAAAACGTGCCAGTATCACCCCAAACTGTTAACACAGCAGCATTATTCACCACCTGAGAAGGGGAAAAAGAGAGTATGTTTCTCGTTATAAATCAGATGATGGATATTTTCCTCTTTGATTCTTTACTTTTGCTTTTTCATTGGAGTGTATTAATGTGTTTCAAGTGATGTGTGTGTGTGTGTGTGTGTGGGATTTATCTGCTTGTGCGTACAGAGACTTGTGTTTGTTGCTGTTTCTGTTTTGAAAGAGTACAAAGAGCCTTCGGTAGGAGTGAAAGCTCAGCCTCTAGTGCTATAGGCCTCCGATGGAGAGATTAGCAGAGCGAGCGGTGAAATAAAGAGTGTTAATTAAAAGCAGAGAGTGGAGGTGTGGGAAAATCAGGTAAGAGAGATAACATGAAGCCAGGGAGCTGAATAAAAAAATATTTACCTGCCCACACACACACACACGCACAACCATTTTACCCTGAGAAGATAGGGGTTGAGGAATAAGCAAGTTAGTGATGTGGAAAGTGTGCAAGAAAGAGAGTATTGCTGAGTAGGAGGCAATGGGAATAGGAGATTAATTGAATGTGATTTTAATCTTGCTGTTGTGTACATTTTATACATGAATTCAAAGGGTGGGCTGCTGTATGACAGTGATCTTGGGTTTGTACCAGTAGGTCAAATGAGTCAAAGAAAAAGACGAAACGATGAAATCAAGAAAACGTTCCGCCTCACTTCTTCTCTTCATGTATGACGCTGGCTACATTTGATAACATTTGAGTCAGGCACCCGAGATGATTGCAGTTTCCAACTGTGAAATAATTACCTAGAGGAAAAATGCTCGTCTGAATGGGAGATGGAGCAAGGGTGAGGATGAGAGGAAAGGGAAGGAAGAATGAAGGAGGCAGAATGTCGGCTCATAAAAAACTGTTTTTAACTAAGGAAGTTGGGAGTTATGGGGGCCGAAACTGGAGAGAGCTGCCGAGGTGGAAAGGGCAGTAAAAGAGAAAGCATGAAAAGAGAGAGGCAGCGAGCAAAAGGGATTAATCGAAACGGATTTTAATCCCGCTGGTGATATTAGGGTGAGTTATATTTGGGGGGTGCCAGGGGGCGGGTATTCAGAAGGAGGGGGAGAAAGAGGGCGAGTGTGGAGGGAGGGGGGATTACATCTGTAAATCATTTTAATGACGCTTCTCCTCTGCATTAGGGGGCAGCCAGGAGGCCAAACAAACAGTGTGTAATTAGAGCAGGGGAATGGGAAACAGAGATGACGAGAGAGCCAGGGCAAGGGAAAGCCATTTGGTAAAGTAAAGGATTGAAACAGGAGACCTTTGGACAATAATGGTTATGGCTCGCATTATATGGTGCCGCTGTTAAGAAATGAGTTCTGTCATGGAGGAGGAGGAGAGAGAGAGAGGGGGGAGGAGAGGAGGAGGAAGCAAACCATCCTCCTGGCTTGGTGATGATGGTGATGAAGATCCCGCTGTAATGCGGATTATGATTATGATGGTTGGAATTATGATTACAGTAATGGAGATGATACAAGTGATCACAGTGTCATGATTGCCACTGCTGTCAGTTCTGCTAATTATCCATCCATCCAGCTTCTATTTCCACTCATCAGGGTCACAGGAGGGCTGGAGCTTTTCCCAGCATGCATTAGGCGAGACATGTGATGGTTATTGCATCCAGTAAAGTCATGCACACACATTAACGTCATTAGAGCCCAAATTGAACCTGAATTGTACCTGAGCTGGACTGTTGGAGAGAGTTGGCAGCCACATGCTGTAAGCTAAATTTAAACAAAAGTTTTTTTTTGGGCTGTTCCATATAATTGTGCGTCTGAGAAGTCTGTGTGCTCTATGGGTTCAGCACAAACTGAGCACAAGTTTAAAATGTAGTGTCTCAGCATTTTTTATTTTTCCATCTGCACAAAACTGAAAGGAAACAAAAGGTTACAAGACTCCCTCAGCATGTATGTAGTGATGACATTTTGTTTAGACTACAAAATGTCAAAGTGTAAAAATATCCCATCACAATTTTCCAGAGCCCAAGCTGTTCTTGTTGTCTTCAAATTGCTTTTCTTCTAAACCCCCATAAAACTTTTGTTTCCAATAATACAAGATTGAGAAAAGCAGCGAATGCTCATATTCAAGAATTGTTTTGCTTTTGGATTAGATGGTTTTAAATATTTTAAAATATTTGGTAAAACAGTTTTTGTCGACCAATCAGTTCTTCAAATAATATTTCCAGGCCTGATTTTGTACTTAACATATTTGATGTGCTTAAAACTAAAGGGTGCATTATGTTATTGCAATACTCCATGCAATACATATGTTACAGAGTTGTTCATGCTGACTCTGAACGGTTCGCTCCCTCACAGTGTAAAAGAAAAGGGACAAAATCGACAATCCTATTTCTATGCAAAAATTAATTCTAAAGTTCAAGTGGTATCTTAAAAGGTTTGTCTTTTTAGTGCAAAATTCATTCTTGGTGTTTCCCCAGACAGGGTTTCTCGACTAAAGGGTAGACATAGTAGCACAGAGGCACTTTTTTGGTTATATTAAGCCTTCATTAGAGTTGAGAGGGCCGAGACAACCACACTGATTCAAACTGAGGACATTGTACGAAATGCAACACCTTAAACTTAAAGGCCACCAGGCCGCCTGAGAGGACATTTTATACTAAAAAGACTGAATTTCTGGAAGATTCCATCTTAATTGTTTTAACTTAAATAACTGAAGAGTCTTAGGCTATGTTCACTGCAGGCCTTAGTTCTCAATTTGGATTAATTGCTCATATGAGATTTTTATTTCTTTGGCTGCTCACATTATCTGTTAATGTATCAAATGCCAGTGTGAAAGAGCACACATGCAAACACACAAAGACAAAACTTACGCTTTTCTTTATAAGTTGAACAGCAGTGGAAGTTAGCCAATTAGTGAGCAAATGATAAGAGAGAAAATTGTTTGAATCGTGGCATTTTGTGGAGCAAATGACTACATTGGAACCAATGTCGATCAAGAGTGAGAGAGGAGTTTTTTTTTCTTTCATCACTTTCATTGGAATCATGTTAGGAAGGAAACTTTCTTGCTCCTTGAAAGTCAGACAGATGATAGAAGTTGGTGTTTATGTCTTTCTAGTCGCTACATTCTTTTTTTGTAAATTACTGTACATGACCATGGCCATAACAACATTGTATATGATGCATATAATAACCATGATAATGCTGAACGTCGTAATGAGGGAGGTGAAGCCTACATTAAAGCCTGAGGCGTTAGCGCTAATGATCCGTTACAGCAATGTTTATGAGGTTGGCAGTGCTATGGGCACCTGTGGTGGTGGTGATGATGATGATGATGATGACAACGATGATGTCGCTCAGAGCCTGGACACGTGTGCAATTTGATTTAGTTGAGGTCATCGGTCAGCCCTATGAAGATCGTTTTCCCTCCCATGTTAACAGCAGCCCTGTAATTGTTTTGTATCATTATCACAGCGACAACAATGATTATGAAGAAAATGAAATGTTACATTCACTGTCGCAATCTTCTAACGGGGCCCGAGGGATTGCCCTTTGTCGTTCTCGTCTGACCTGCTCCTCAAACTCTCACCGATCCATAATTCATGTGCTGTGTCGTGGCTGCTGGATAGCGATACTGAGATGCTATCTGCTGTACACGGATGACTGTTTGTTTTGCTGAAGAGCTGCATATAAATGAACGCAGGCGGGAACAAAACTCATATAGGCTTATCTAAGGTGCAACGAATGCTGGCTTTGGGAATGAATGGAGGGAGAGATGAACAGGAGGAGGAGAAGGAGCCAGGTGGAGAAGTGAAGCGCCGTGCAATCAGCTGATGCATCGTTGTGTGCGCCCTGTGCACGATTGCAGATGCGTTTAACGGAGGGGAGAAAACAGGGGGGGATTGTGTGAAAGACAAAATGGATGAGAGGGGAGCTGTTTAAGGTGTGCGAGTGTGTCCCGTGATTATAGGCTTGTCTGTGTGTGATTACTCTCTGACCTGTCGCCTCTGGGTTTGTGTCTACATGGGCCCTCTCATTTGCATCACATACACACTCACATACACACTCTACCCAGTGTGTAGATCCAGCCAAGGGCCACAGGGCAGGCAGGAAAAGCACCTCGGAGACACCGAATCTCTCTTTTGCTCCCTCTCTTTCACTCTCTGATCTCTCTCTCTCTCTTTTAAATCCTCATCTCCATATTCATAGACAGAGGGGCTCTTTAAGAGGGCTGCTATCTGAAATGGGCCGGCAGCACCTCTTGTTTGTGGCTCTCCAAATGGAAAAAAGCCATTTCCTCTTCCTGTCAAGCATGGAGGTATACTAGTGTGTGCATGCACATCTGTAGTGTTTGGATGGAGAGTTGCGTTGTCGGGCAGTTTCACAGTCTTATATATGGGCTGAGAGCAGGCCAACTTTTGGAAGCTGAATCTCACTTTCACAATCTCACTTCTTGAAAACTGCAGCAGTGCTGGAAGAAGTGTGGAAATGTGGCAGAATCAGAACGAGAATGTAAGATTTTATTTTATTTTTTCAGATGAAATGCAGTGACATTTTTTTTTTAAATTGTAAAAGTGTTCATATTCTTAACACAAAGATTGCTCCACAGGGATTGATTGGATACGGAATTTAGTGAATGACAATGCATTAAAAAGACTATAAACTAGGGATTCACAAAGATGTAATACATGTAAAAGAAACATAACAAATACTGTACTATATGATACTTTTAATCTGCATAGTGTGCAAGTGTGACTCAGACACTAACATAATACAATATACATGTATTTAATTAAAAGCTAAAATATTCTCACAATGAAACCCCATAAATAATACTTGATTACCAGTATGCACTATTGCATTAATGGAATAAATCCAATTTATGCAACACTGCCATCACAACACACACTCTGCACTAGAGTGATGCAACTCTATTTTCTAATTCAGAAGGAATGAACATAGGAACACTAGACTAGAGAGTAATTCAACACAGTTTTCGATCCTGGGGGATGAAAAGAAGCGAGAGAAGGTGAGTAAAATGAGGGAAGGCAACTCTAAAAATGAAACTGTGCAAGTTTAGGACTGGTGAAGAGTCAAGAGTTTTCTTTGCCTCCCCTCACCACCTCCTCTTCCTCCTCCGCCCCCTTCATGTTTTATTTTTTATTTTTTTAATTTCTTTCTCATCTTTTCTATACCCATGATGCAACTGAGGGCAATGGCTGTTTTACTTCGAGATTCATTGAGTCATTATCATCAGAAAAGGGGGGGAAAAAGGGCTGATGAATGAGGTGGCTCTCACTTATGTTTTATTCTCCCTCTCCTTTTATCTGTCCCTGTCTCCCCCTTTTTAAAATGTGTAAGGATCAACTTCAGGATCAAAGACGTGATGTTGCATTAATGGCACGTCACACGTTGACTTGTGGCTTTCCATCCCAGAAAAACGTGTTTGAGTCATGCTTCTGCTTCACGGAGTCAAATGCTCGAAGCTTTTGCTTCCTAAACCCCACAGAGCTCCTAATAGAATACACGGATGGCTGAAGGCGGCTGTAGATGTTTGGTGTGTGTGTTCTTCTGCAGGATCTAACGGATGGATGAATAGCATGATAGCTGCTTGAATGTAAATACACGCCTGTATGATTACCACGATTCATTCTATGATCCAATTTGCATCAGCACATGTTTTTTCAATGAAATGTTACACTTAATTAAGTAGGTATTTAATCAACATAATGAGGAGACTTTTCAAATGATCATATCTGCAAACTGTTCACTGTCAAAATATGTCATTTGTTTTTCCTATAACATCTGGAACTGGCAACTGAAGTGTGATTAACAGTATTGTGGTCATGTGTCAGGATTGTGCTCTTGGTTAAGTATCGAACAAGAACGCTAGCAGCATAATAAGTTGAACATGCATGTTTAGCACGCATAAGCATGTTCATCATTTAAATTTAGCATGATATAAATAAATATTCTGACCCGATCTTGTCAGTAAATTAAGTTAAGGGATCACTAAAGTTATTGTGATGGTTTTATTGAAATGTTAATCTTTTAGATTCATTTGAGGAGTGCCCAAGGTTATGCATGTTCCCCGTTTTATTGTAAGCGTGTCATGCAGCGTTGGACTCACGCTGGTCATGACTTTGTCTCGGTTGAGGTGGCCTTGACTGGAACACTGATGCATCCAATAGAGAGATTTCAGTCTGGAGTGAGACGCCATTCAGCTCGCGTGGCAAATACAAAGTTAAGGTGGACTTGAAGCACAAGGCGGAATGTTTTTACTTTGACAAATTTGAACCGCAAACGTTTTCCACCTCCAGAGTTTTAGTAGCCTTAACCAAATAACTTGACATGCGTGATGCAATCCTCAGTTTTCGGTGTCAAAGGCCTCAATTTTCTACTGTCACACATTCTGGATTAGAACAAAATACCAGTAAATGTTATCCATTTGCAGCTAATATTTTGCAAATACACTGAGTTTGTTAATGCATTTTTCAGAAGATTTTTTTTTTTTCACAGTTGCAGGTTTGAAGTCCATAAATAAAGCACGGCCAGTTGATCAAACAGAAATACAGGCTGCTCCATTTGTATTCAGCTTGTCAACACCTAATTGTGTAAGAGATCAAAGGTGTTATCCATCATCGTGCGCTGTTCTAACTTAATTCCTTAATAAAGGCCTGCGTGACTGATTGGCGAACACAAAGTTAATGGCATACATACCAATATAGAGCCACGGTGCCGTTTGGGAGCAGCCTGTCAGGAATTGATTGCGACCGTTGTTGAAAATGGGTTTGTATCAGCAGGTGGATTATGATTTACAGGGTTCATGTGTGTCTACAGGTGGCTGTTCTCACCGGCCCAGTAAAACCAGTCTCATCCGTCATTTAACACATTCTGTGACATCACACACTCCTTATTAAACTATCCAAACGTACGAGGGTGTGTGAGAACTTTCCTTGTTGCATGAAAATGGAAACATGAGAAACACACACACACACACACACACACTCTCACACACACACACACACTCACACACACACACACACTCTCTCTAGCACAAACGCCACACTGTACATTTATCCTCATTTACTCCTTCTGCCTCCTCCTCTCTTCTCACTAATCCCTTTTTTTCTCAGCGTTCTCTACGGGCCGATTTTCTCCCCCCTCCATCCTTCTTTCTCCTTTTTACCCTTTCTTTTCATTTTTCACTTTTCCCTTGTTTATTTCCCCTGCCTTGTTTCCTTTTCTTCCCGATCCCTCCCTGCCTGCCTCCCGTCTTTTCTCCTTCCACCTGCTCTCATTTCTCTCCCCGGCTCATTTTCTCCCTCTCCTCCTGTCTCCTTGTGTATCGCTGCAGACTCTTGTAGTCAATTATCCCTTCTGTTAATGAGCAGATAAATCTAATTGCTCTCTCCTTTAGTGCCTGATGGCGTTACTCTTCTCTGCCTTTCTGAGCCCGCAGGACACGCATCATTCTCTTCCCCCCATTTTTCATGTTTTATCCTCCGTTCCTCTTTATCATCCTCTCCTGTGGCTTCCTGGCCCTTACAAGGATTTGTATTGGTCTGCCTATTGGTTTACTACCTGCATTTTTCATGTCACCCACATTTATTTTCATTTTTCCGCCGCCCTGAGCTTTTCTTTCGTCTCACCTCAGCTGACTATTCACCTTCACCTCGACGACACATGAACTCACTTCATCACTCCTCCTCTTTCCTCCGCTTCAGTCTGATCAATGGTTTAAGAGGGACGGTGGGCTGTGAAGGGATGGCGCCCACAGGGATTGATGGCGTCAGAGGGCACGGACGGTTTATCCTTTCCGCTCACGGGGTCAGCTCTCTCGCTGACGATCTATCCACTATCACCAGATGTTCTGCAAAATTAGTTCTAATTATGAATAGAGCTGAAACAATTAGTCCATGAAGCAATTGTTTTATTATTATTTGTTTTGCCAAATTTTTTGGGCTGTTAAATAAAATATGCCTTATGAAGATGTCCCCGTAAATTGTCATGGCCATTTCTCGCTCACTCGCTCTCTCTCTTTCTCTCGTGCAACGGTTTAGTCTTTCAGTGTGAGTTTTCTTGCTGTTGGTGATCTGTTTCTACAATGAAAATATCAATTCAGTAGCTAACTGAAGTTGGTGACCGTATATTAAAACTATCTGCTTTTTGAGGGGAAAACGCTTGTTTTCACAATACAAGTAAAAAAAATAGAAAACCAGAATGTGGTACAGTCAGCAATTTTGCTCCTCATGCTCACTTTAATGATCTCCATGAGGTTTATTTTACAGCTTTATTCCCTCTCTGTAAGGCACAGAGCTCGCCTCCCGCTACTACCACTATAGCATGAAAACTGATGTGTCAACACTC
The DNA here is from genome assembly GCF_023055335.1 of Clinocottus analis. Classification (NCBI taxonomy): domain Eukaryota; kingdom Metazoa; phylum Chordata; class Actinopteri; order Perciformes; family Cottidae; genus Clinocottus; species Clinocottus analis. Next base: position 8,696,779 of record NW_027176251.1, on the reverse strand, counting down.
CATGAGATATGTGAAATGTTGGCAGAGTCTTATTGACATCATTTATGTTGCTGGATGGCAGGGTGACTGCTACTACTAATGTCTGTTATTACAAACAGCATGGAGATAGCCCTGAATCAGCTGTGCCATGCAGGATGAGTTCTGGTTCGGTTACTGTCACACTGGAGTCAGTGTTGCTGACTCTTTTACCAAGACATTTGTAGCAATCCAAAAATAGGACCCTGATTATAATGTCCTGAATATTTGCATAGTCCTGGTGCATTCAAGATGGTACAAACCTAGAAGCATACAAAATAAGTGACAAAGATGGCCAGACTTCAATACATCCTTTCAGACACCTCACACAGATATTTTTCCCACACTTAATGTGTCTCTATTATTTTCTTTATTTTACTCATTGTATTTTAAAATCATAAAGTTCAATATCATACCAATAAACCATTTTGAATTTAATTTTTCTCCCAGCAGACGTGTAGCCGCGAGGATTTCCTACACCGCTTAGAGGGAAAAAATATTCTGCCACCGGAGTAACCCGAGACAGATGAAAGAAAATCCCCCTTTCCCACTTTTTTTTCCAAAAATTCTGATCTACGATTGCGTCAATTATAGAAGGACACCCAGGGTAAACGAAATATTTAACTCCTGCACGAGCACTACATTAATCATGTTATCACAGAAAGGAGGAACATAATGTTGAAGTGTAATGTGCCATAACCACACTGTCAAATGCAATGTATGTGTATTATTACACATTGTATATCTGTGTTTTCAGCAGACACTTCTAATAGCACTGGCAAGGTACCGAAATATATTTTTCTCTTGCATGAATTTAGTCTTGGTGATGTAAGTGATAGACATAACGTCCCAGTATTTGCAAAGCCAGAGGGTGGCAAAAATAATCTGTCATAAGCATGGTAGACCTGTGAGGGGTTCAAAAAGACACATCCCCCGTAAACATGAGCAGAAATTATATTTCACATAATTCAAAATGGTGCATACAGAAACATCAAAGCGCACTGTTATCTGAAGCCAAATGCAGATGGATAAAAATGGGCACAAACACAGTGGGACATGGAAAGATAAAACATCTCTCAGACACACGTATATGAAACCGCTGAAATACAGAAATTAGAAACCGGAACGTGAACCTGCTATGCATGCACACAGTGGGATGCAGAGAATTAAGAGAAGAATGTAGGAACATCACACACACATACAGACACACAGCATCACCGGAGGGAATACACACATGAGATTGATGAGCCATCATGCGGTGGCCTCAAACTGTGGGATACATTTATGTACAGATGAAATGGGTCTGGCTGGATTTAATTTAAGTGTAAATAAAAAAACGTAATCAAAGTACTTCTGAGAAGCTTTTATATGTAAAAGGGTTTTGTGTCTGTATTTTAGGAAAAACCTGATACTGTGTAAGTCAGGTTTAGTTCATTTCCTCCCCATCTACTTCAAGCTCATCGTCCCCTGTGGAGCCAATCAGTGACCTGCGAGACGACCTGTGTCTCCAGCAGTGCCCTGAGAGCCGAGCTCAGTGTCCAACGGTAGCCTGGTTGACACAAATGTACACCTGCATGCATTTAAACACGCACACACTCACACACATTGAAATACAAAATTCCGACCAGCTCGAGCCTCACGGTTGGCCGGGCTCTTTTCTCATCCTGGCAGAGCCGAGTGGGAAGTGAGACGAGGGGGATAAGGATGGTTGGGTAATGATAAAGGAGGTAGTTAAGGCATAATTTGGAGCCGCACCCATTTAGCGGCGCTGCTGTCATCAAACGCAGCTCCCATCATGAGCCGGCCAATCTTGGCCACTCTACACACCGTGCAGGTCAATGGCAAGGCCCCTGGCCGCCTACATCAAAGATGGTCCTTCTTTTAGAGTGGGTGGCCATGCTGGTGGAGATGCCATCATGGGCTTTGAGACTCATTTGCCACCTGCTGGCACATTACATGCCAAATTAGAAAGCCTGCTGTTTCATCAGAAGCCTGAAAGTGGGACGTTTGCTCAGGAAGAAAGACAAAGTTGTGGATGATTACAGGCAGCAATCAAAGCCCTTAGGTGTTGCTTTTCAGGGCAGGAGTGAAGCGTTGAAATCTTAAGTGATAATTCCGCTTTTTATTGTGTGAAATATGAAATATTCTTTGGCCTGAGGGTAGAGTTAGATAAAACTGCATGACACAGTTTGGTTTTGAGTGGAATTTATGAAAACATCATTACTGTTTAGACTCGGTGCAAAACTAGAGCAAACGAAAAAAGAGAAGACTACCAGCAGTCTTTATAATTTATTATCAACCGCGGGAATACAGGCACACATAACCCTGGTTTATGTACAGATCGTTGACCTGAACAGCCACTGACATGGCCACATTAGTGACCGCGATGATTTTCATCACTTCCTCACAGGAGAAAAGAAAATTTCATTTCTGCCATTCTATTGGAAAGCTGTCAGATGTGATTGATTCCATTGGAAGATACACTTTGATAATATCGATCTCCTGCCCCGTCTTGGGATACATTCCCCCCACTAACAGTGAAATGAAATCTGCTGCACAAGCTCAAGCCAATTTTACCCAAGTCAAGTCCTGTTTGTCTTGTGAGGAACAAGAAGCCGCAGATTTGACAACATGAACCTTAAGGATCTCAAAAGAGGAGAAGGCTTATAGACTTTAGATGTTAATATTGGTAATGTGTATGCAAACGATTCGCGTGAAGGATCATTTTCCTCTATTATTATTTTTCCTGGTATAGCTGAAGACTTCTTCACTCTCCAGATTGTCCACTTAGCACCTTACCAGCAGTAGAAAGGGAGACTATTATAGGTTAGAATGAGGGAGCCTATTCATTATGCATAGGATGAGGGTGCTTCTGGACACTCATGCAAATGTGATGTATAAATAGAAGCTGTTGGCAAAAAGATGATGTTCAGTTCAAAGTCTGCTATCAGGTGTAGTCTCTGTTCAGTTAGACGCGCTTGAGCGAACTAGCTTTGACCATTGCCAATGTATGTATATCCATATTGTGGAGGATGTCTTTGACTTAGAATTCCTCTTATGAAGCTGGATGCAATCTGGCAGCAGCAGGTAAAAAACAATTTGTTATATGTCAGGCTATTCTTAGTTCTTGCTCTTAGTTGTATGACGTGATGAAATTAGACGGATCATGAAATATAATTTAAAAAAGCCTTGATCTGTGAGAACCAAAAAGCAGCGTTGGCTCATGCAAAGCAAAACTTAGAAAATGAATTTGGAGAGGCCGAACGAGGCACTTGAGGAGCAGAGAAGAGCGGATTAATGGTAGGGAACAAGTGTGATTGATTATACAATGAAGTTAATCTTTTATTTCCCTCCCACCTCCCATAGCTCCCTTTTTACATATAAAAGCCCCCCTCCACTGACCTAAACACCCCTGTGAATGTTCCAAGCTTTTTTTTTCCCCCTCAACATTTCACAGAATGATGTGTGATTATCTCCACTCGCTGCTCACCAAATCAAATGCAGTTCACCACATCCAGCTGACGGATCGGCGTGGAGATGCACAGCTGTGTCTTTTTCTCTCTAAAAATCAGTGTTTCCCATTATGCTCCGCAAACCAAGGATAAGCCGGAGAAGATTGTCGGTAAAATCTCAGGAGAGAAAAAAAAAGAAGAGATTTTGAAACAAAGTAAAGTTGGTTTGGCTCAAAATTACAAGCACTGAGTTTTATTCCCCAACTCAAAGACAGAAAAAAATGTGTTTTTGAAAATCATACAATGCCAGACAAAGTGTTTATTGCGTTATTGATCCACCCTCTTGCAGAAGTATATGTTGATTAGAATAATCAGCAAAGGTCTTGCTTATTCCACCTTTTAAAAACTGCGGCATCACTTATTGAGCGGTTATTCAGAGAGGATGTAGAAGTGAGGATGTCGGATTAGATAATGTAATGAAGTGCAAATTCTGCAGACGGCGCTTCATCTGACAGAAAAAAAAATACATTTTTCAACAGATGTAATTTCAAGATATTGTGGTTTTCCAATTCTGAATTCTTTTTGAAGTAGACTTTCAGTTTATGTCGGGAACCTGGATATGGCTCTACATACTGAATGGGGTTATGCCTTCTTTTATCACTTACACAGAATGTGTGCATACTAATCAAACGCACAACTGAGTGTTTTGCAATATCGATAAAAGTATGTACATTGATGGTCTAGCCTGTGTTACATAGACATCTTGTTGCCAGCCGTGTAATAACCTGAGGGGGGAGAAAGGTGCAGGAAGTGTGTTTGCAAGCATTATCTACTAGCACACTGGTTATTAATATTTTATGGAAACAGTTGGTTGGAAATATTTCAGAAGGTGTTGTGTGCATGGATGCAATTAACTGCACCTCACGTGTCTGGGGAATGGAAACAACAGTGTCTGTCACAGAGAATGATGAACTGTCGCTCTATAGGCAGCGAAAACACTGATTGGTCGGTGTTGAGGCAGAAGGTGTTGCTTGATTCGTCGGTCTGGGTCTGAAGATTCCCCAGACAGCTCCTGAGCTCCGGCTGCAGATGGCGGTAGCACTGATCTGACTCCATTGCCTTGACAGACTTATGTGCATGGGCCTACTTCAGTTTTGTCTTGTCTCACCCGGCTCTGGTTGATCGTGATGACATGGCTTCTCCAGCATGTCTCCTCTGTGTGGTTACTGTGTGCTTCATGGCAGCTGCAGCCAGAGTCAAAGGGTGTGAGCTTGCATCATGGCAGGATATTTTTTGGCTTGTAAAAGCCAGTATTCCTGCAAGTAACTTCAGTGAGGTAGGCTTTATTTCAGCAAATAAATATGACAAAGCACACAGAACAAAGCGGTAAAAGGATTGTGAAGGTAACATTAATAGAAAAAGAAAATAATAAAAGCCAAGGGGGCTTATAAAACAGCACACTTCAAAAGTAATGGACCACGAAAGCCAAATGACAAAAGCACTATTGAACTGGGTAGAGGAAAGTAAATGACAACAAAACCTAACCAAGAAGAAATTACAAGAGGTATATTCACAAACTAAAGAACAGAAGGAAAAACATCAGTGCATGTCTCATTTTTTTAGACCACATTTCTATTCTATGTGAACAGCAGAGCTTTTCTTACACGTTTTCTTGCATTATCTATGAGTAGATTAAAGTGAGCGCGTCTGGTTCTTGCTCGAGAAACGCATCAATAAGACACATGGCAGTTGATGGATGCCTTGGATGTTGTGGGAACCGAACCTGTGGACTTTCTGTTGAAAATAGAGTCTCTCTAACCATTGCATCATGCTTACTTTCTCCAAACTACCACAGGGCTTTCTTTAGTGATACAAGTTAAAACAAAATTCAGTACAAGGTGATTGTGTGTTAACTGGGCTTGTTTTTGTTTGTTTTTTTTAAATTTGGAAATGACAATCAATATGGTCTTTGTACTACTCTGTCTAAACACACAAATGGTATTGGTTTCCAGCTGAGCGCATTGTTTCAGCGCTCTTATCGGTAAGCTCGCTGCCAGTTATCAAAGTCACTGCCTGAAATGAATAATTGAAAAAAGAAGCTTTTCCCTCCTGAATAAAATGAACACGCTGCATTTACGTTGATGGATTGCAGGTGCAGATTGACAAGATTTTCTGTCAGCAGGATATTTGATGGAGATCTAGATCCAGTGTATTCGTAGAATTTAAATCCCACGTGTACACACAAACACACTTCAAAATATATATAAAAGAAATAGGTTAAAACTGACCAACGATCAGTGTATAGATGGGTCAAACCCCGATGTTTTCCATGGAGTAGTTTTCTTTTTTGCCGTGTTCATCTTTTGAAGTTTAACTTCTCAATCGGTCCAAAGTTTTCTTGGGGCGTCTGCAGGAGAGCAACACAGTTTTTGACTGCCGGGAACCTCTGCTGAATTACAGAGGCTGTTAAGACTGTTAGTCTGCCGTTTCAAGTTGGCGATGGATGCTTCTGCACTGCTTATAAGCTAAGCCATGCTATGACAGGTAATCACTATTATGCCTGCGTTTCCATTTGGGTTACTGATCACGCCATGAAAGCTCATAGCCCTGATTTGTGTGCGCAATAAAGCTCTGGGAGTAAAATGGAAGAAAAAGTGAAGAGGGATAGGGGAATAGTGTTGAGAAGGGAGGAGATATATAAGTGTTGGAGGAGGTGTGATAATGAAAGAATGGAAGCAGGGATATGTGGCGGTGCAAGGAACGGGGGGTGGGGGGTGTCTGAAAACTATTCTCATATGGAGATGTGGAGATTGGACAGGAGGGTGAGAGACTGGAAGAATGACAAGCGCGTGGGCCAATCAATAAGATTCTGTCGGGCAGATGGCAAATTGGAGAGTAGCGTGACACTGAGACAAATTGACACAATCGGATCTATGAAGAAGAACAGCCGTTCGAGGGTGTGTGTGTGTGTGTGTGTGTGTGTGGTGCGTGTGTACATGAGCGTGCTTGTATGTGACATACTGAAGACAAATAGCCACATCACCACACACGTGCATGGAGAAAGAGAGTAGTGGGAAAGGGTGTGAGAAATGGGAATGGAAAGCGAGGAAAAAAAGGAGATGGCGTTCAGAAGGGGAAATGAGAGGCGAGCGAGTGGCAGAAAGTGAAGATTTGTGTGTTTGTGTGTGTGTGGTTGAGAAGTGCATGGACCATAACCTTAAATCTGTCAGCGTTGAGGCCAATATTCTTCTCCTCCGTCCTTGTGTCACTCACACATTCTCTCCTCATCTCAGTCTCGCATGCAGCCCTCTTTGCAATTGCGCATTAATTTTTCAGTGTCAATCTGGCTTGTGCCCTTAGCCCTACTATCTTCTCCGCTCTCAGCTTTTCTCATTTCTTCCCCACTTTTCTCAGTTCCTGTATGTTGCCTCTCACTCTGTGTTTCTTCCCCTTGGAATTTTTTGTTGTTGCTGCTGCTGCATGCCTTTTGGTTACTATATGTGTGTCTGTGCTCGTGTGTTTGAAGGCCTGTTGTACTCATTCAGCATTAGTTTATTCAGTCAGGACCATTTGTCTCTTTTGTTTGTTTCTGAGCGAGAGATAGATAAATATAATTAGACAAATGAAATAGCGTCTTTGCAGTTTTATCTCTTTTCTGCTCTCCCTCTGCTGGGCATAATCCATCTCTGACTCCTTCCTCCCATTGCCCCTTTTACCCTTCCCTGTCTTCTCTCTCCCGTCTCCCTCCCTTTCTGTCTCTTACTGCCTACCTCCCCCTTCCCTCCATCTCTTAACCTAACGTATTTTCATTTGGGCTGTGAAAGTTGCTGTTTGAATAGGCATATTTGTCCTGGTTAATAGCATACCTTCTTGCTCACTATGTGATTTAGCTCCTTGGCCTTATCTCGTGCAAACACAACCACTCCTCAGTGTATCTGGGGGCTTCTCACACTCTCTCTTTCTCTCCCTCCTTTTTTTTCTCTCCTCGTGTTGCTCTCTCTTTCCGCCCCAACCTCTGGCCGTTGTAACGCCCCGAGGCTTTATCGACAAGCAGTAAAAAGGTGACAACCATGCGTTTTGTATGACCAGATATGATAACTGTAACATTTTTCCATTACACCACTGCGGGCCGCTTTTATGCCTTTATCTAATGAACAGCAGGTGGTTGAATGCTAAGATGAATGCATGTATTTTAGCTGGAAAACCCTGCCGCTCTAGTGCTTCATTTACATAGGGATTCTTTTTTTTTCCTTTTTTAATTATGTGAAAATATGGAATAGGTTATCCAAGTGGAGAAAGTAAGACAAATGTCCTCCTTTAAAAAAAACAAAAAAAAACATCATCTCGGTTACACTCTCTCAGCCGCTCTTGTGGACCTGCTTGGTGTTATACGAGAAGACTGCAGTTGTACGGGGGAGCTCCCAGGTGTGGCTGCGTGAAACTGTGAATGTGAATGAATGTACTGCAGCTTCACTGAGAGACTGCCAATGGCAATATGGTGCTCAATAGGTATAGAGAAATACAAGTAGCTACATACTACTAGTACACACTACTTATTCTCAAGTAACTTATGTGTGTGACTGTGGCTCAGGGCTAGAGCTTCAATCAGAGGATCAGTGGTTTGATTCCCCGGCTCGGCTAGTCCATGTCAATGTGTCCTTGGGCAAAGCTCCTAACCCCAAATGGCTCCTGTAGGCGGTGCCTCTGGTGTATGGATGGGTATGAATGCTAGTTAGCTCTGATCGGCAGGTGGCACCTTGCATGGAAGTTACTGCCATCAGCGAATGGGTGTTAATGGATAAATTACATGCCGTGTGAAAGCCCTTTCCAAGACTAGACAAACACAATACAAGTTCAAGTCCATTTGCCATTTACCAATAATGAAAAAATAAAAGGCAAAATCAACACTTACTGGAAACAAATTTTTAAGTCATTTTGGAAAGATGAATGCCGCCCTTTTGATGAGTGTGAGCTATGAATGTCACAGCTCACCCGTCTTTTATCTACCACAGTGCTGATTACAGTACGCGTTGTTGTTCTCCTCTCAAATGTCAATGGTTTTGCAACAGGAAACTCTTTCTGTGTCACAAATATCACAGAGGCAAACATGGAGCCATTCCCCAGGAGAGAGACGCTTCCAAAACCCAATTACATTGTCCTTTCAAACCATCAGTCAGCCGTTGCGTGCATCTGTACCAACTGGGGGAACAAGCCACACTGTTGTTCAGTAGATTGAAAGAACATACCACATTTTTCTCTCCCTGATGGGGTTTCATGAACTAGAAAGAAGGAAAATGTATGTGCAGCTTTTTTTGTTGTTTGTTATTCAACATTTTCCAAATACATAGAACTGACCTTTGCCGCTCCTCCGGCTTAAGCACCTTTACGCTCGTACTAGATCGACATTTGAGAAGCAGCTGTCTGTGACTTGCAGCACGAATGTGGATACACTCAAAAAAACACACAGAGCAGATGAAGCATGCACACACACATACACATGGACTCACTCACACAATGTGGCTCTTGTGCATGTACACACACATTCACCGATTCAGGCGACACACAAACAAACATTGTCAAGGTCTTATGTAAGATTTACGTAATTAATGTCTGAGACTGTGGCAGTTCTGTGTGTCTATGTCTGGCCTGTGGATGGGGAGCGTGTGGCTTGTAGCAGCATTGTAAAATAAGCAGTGGGACCTGACCCCCTTTAGCCTAATTGGTCTGATCTTGGGGAAGTGTGTTTGTGTGTGTGTGTGTGTGTGTGTGTGTGTGTGAGAACACAACTATTCTTACAACAAGTTCAGCATTTCCTTGCAAGCGAACCCCTCCAAGCCCGAATTATATACTTCCCTTCACGCCTCCTTTTCCACCAAGCGGAATACATCTGGATGGATGTTTACTTTTATGACTCATTCTTTCATTATCACATTCCTCGTCCGTCCAGCTCAGGTTGACGGTCCAGTCATTGAAGGTGACCATCATCTTTGCCCATTACGACGTGTGTGAATAACAGATCTCACTGACGTTTTGGTTAACAGGCCCTGTCTCCGGTTTTCTGGTAAATGCTCTCATGATTTATCGGCTGTGCACACATTTCACAAGGTTACATAATATATATTCTTCTAAATCATTACAGCAGTTTCAGTAAAGAGGATAGCGGCATTTTGGTGAAATATATAAAGTAAAACTAAGCATACATTTTGTTTAGTTTTACAGAAACACCAGGTGAAAGGGTTGTTGTTCTGGCTTCTGGGTTGTGAGTGACGGGGGGCAGGTTCGAACAGATCTAGTTTGTTCAGGTCTGTAAGAATCTGCTCTTGAACGTCATGACATAATCTCTATTCGAGCGCCTGTTTATGGGAATAAGAATAATGTGCTGAAATGCAAGGCACATACATAATTTTGTTTACATTAACAATAATATATTGATTTGGTACATTTCTCCTTTAGAAACATGAATTATTAATAGATTTTCAGAAGGTTAGAATTTTACAGTGACCTCTCCAAGGTAGGAACTCACTACTTATTACCAGCATCCCTCTGTATATACATAAAACCATCCACGGGCAATTTGTTGTTTTGGCTTCTTGTAGCACTCTGCACCCTTGCTCATTTTAAAGGAATACTGAGTCCTACATTTTCATTTTCTCTCAGTGCACTTATTCAATGGCACCGACGTTAAAGTGGCTTTGTTTTCCCCGACACAAACTGATCAAAGGAAAAGAGTTATGAACAAACCGCCGGCATTGCAACATACCTCGAAAGCATTCTGAGGTCAGGGATGGCCTCGAGGGTTGAAAGGGAAATCAAAAGGATGCCGTGACACGTATTCAATGAAAACCTGTTTACAATTGTCAGTCGGCTCATGATCATTATGTTTCTGGGCGTGTGTGTGAACGCTTTTTGTGCTGGTATGGGTGCACATTTGCAGCGGAGTCAAAAGTCAAGATCCCACTTCTGCAATGTCAACTGTAGTCAGCAATAGTTTATTCATATCCAGCGCTCTCTCGCGAGCACCTTCTATCTGCATGGCGGTGTCTCCGTGCTGCAGGTACCGCGTGTGGGTGTCTATGTTTGGCATCGAGCGAGCTTCGCTGTGTGCCAGCTCGCCAGTGTGATTTTTCTCAGGGACAAGGCGAGGTCATGTTTGTACGTGTTAGTTTCGGGAAGCCGGCTGTGAGTGTGTGCCTATGTGTGACTCTGGGTAATTTAGTATCGGAGCTTATTGACAACATGTGTCTGACTCTGTCGTTGGCTCCTGTATGTCTGTCTCTACCTGTTTCTGCTCAAGAAGAAGGAAATTACATTTTACTGGTTGTCATTGGAGAATCTTTGATTTTATCAATAGACGTTTTAATTTAAGATGATTAAATATTAACAATAACAGTGTGAATACATTTATCTTAACTTGATGTGACATGTCATAGACCACCATAGCTGTTAAAACTCATTTTTCAACCCGAAATTATACAGTGCAATAATATTTATAGAATTATTAAAATATTGTTAACCATTTCTGAAGTCATGCAGCTGCTTCCATCGTGGACAGAAGAATCCAACCGGTCCCCTCGAGAAGAGCCACTTTGGTCTGGAACCGCTTTGCTTCTGTCATGCTATTAATCCTGAATGAATTGATTTTTTTGCTGACTCAGTGGCAGCTTAACAGGCTGTAAGCACCACATTGATATATTATTAACTTTAAAACGTTGTTATGGTATGTTAGCAAACAGTTGCCTCCAGCAAACACAGAGCAACTTTAGCATTTATTTTGCTCTGCCCAACTGGGGAGTTAGTCCGTCTGTTTATTTCCGCTGTTTTAGCTCTGGACTCCAGCAACTCCTCAGAGAAATCTCTGGCTCTTTAGCTGCTAAATGGTGACACACTGATTCGCTAACTTTGTGTGTCTGTTGTTTGGTAGGGTGCCGGTTGAGTCCAGGGTTGATCAGATATTCTATTTTTGTCTTTCCTTTGCTGAAAACCGAAAAGCCTTAACGAAATAAGCCAAACAATGAGCTGCAAGATGCTATAACACTTCGTAGAGCTAGAGTCAGGCGATACTTATTCCTCTGTTCACAGCGAGTGACCGTGTTCAGAGTTCACGTGGGTTTTTACATTGTTGAAATAAAACGTGTTGTTGCGACCTTGAAAATGAAAAGAAAATATGTTTTATATATTGTAATCTAAATCATTTGCGAGAAGTGTACTCGATTTACGAACACTCAGAATCAACTGCAGCTGAAACGATTGATACATTTAGTGACAAATAAGTAATTATTTTAACAAATAAGTAATTAGCAAATATACTGGCAACACTTGTCATTTACAGAGCCAAAATAGTACTTTATCATGTTTAATTGTGATCTGAATAGCTTTGGGTTTTGGTTAAACTAGATATTCAGCTTCAGCTCTACAAAGCTGTACGAATTTTCATGGAGCCAATGATTCATCATGAAAAGTGTCAGACTGATCCACAAGTAAAATGACTGTTAGTTGCAGGCGGACTCGGCACAAGAATTGTAAAATGTCATTGTGCTTTCCCGCGTGCTGGAACAGCTAAATGTGTAAAAGCACGTCATGAGTGTTATGACGTGGTTGTTCATTTGTTCAAGTGTAATGTGTTTCTCTTTCTGTGTATTTCAGAGAAAGAGAAAGTGTGTGTATGTGTGATGTGTGTATCGTGTTTCTCTTTCTGTGTATTTCAGAGTGTGTGTTACTTGTGAAGCCAGGGAGAAAGTATGTGTGTTTCTGTGTCAGACTGTCTGCTCAGATCAGTGCCAGAGGTGTTGGGTTGGGTGTGAGTTGTGTTGTGGACGTATGTGTATTTATATTGCTCTGCGTTCATGTCAGAATGTCAGCTGGGATTAACGTCATTGAGTTAGCAACTGTTTAACACTGGGGGTGAGTGTCTGTGTTAGCTAAGATCGCTTGAGTGTCAGTGAAATGTTATGTCGAAAATGTCTGCTGAGATTAATGTCTTCCTTTAGGTCATTTTTTATTTATTTTTTAACTGCATGTGTATGGCAACAATGTCATTCGTTTCTATTTCCATCTGTTTGTCTTTGTAAGTGAGCCAGAGTGGGCTTGTGTGTGTGTGTGTGTGTGTGTGTGTGTGTGTGTGTGTGTAAGTGTGTGTAAATGTGAGTCTATGTGTCCACCGCAGCAGCAACACCACCTCAGTGAATCGGTAGATTAGTACACGAGGCTCCGTCAGCGAACTCGTCCATGTTTCTCCCTGCTGTTCATTAGACTGTCTCTCCGACTGGCTACGTGTCTGTCTGCTTCGCTAATGGGCTTCGTGGCTTGTTGGCTGCTCGGATCTCAGTGTCTCTGGGTGCTGGAAAACCTGAAAATACCTTAAATTGATGAAATGAAAATGTCCTCGATTCAATTCAGTGTAGAGACCTTATCTTTCCCTTTGCAGTTTCTCTTTTCAGGAGGAGTAACGGAGGAAGTCAGTACACTAAACATGTTTTTTAAACCTATCTCCTTTACGAAAATTGAATGCAATTGAACTTAATGTCCCTTAACAATTCCATCTTTGTTTATATTGCTAATGGGCCGTTTAAGTGTTGCATTCAGTTACATTGGCTTCAGCTTTGTCTCTTGATTGGTATCGTTGCAGACAGGAATGGCTGAATTCATGGCCACCTTTAGGATCGTCGTAGACTTTTGGTCTGAGTCCAATGATGGATGAATGGATGAATTGATAGCGATACAGCCTCTTGTCTTCAGCCACGTTTCCACCAAGACGTTCACTACTTTTCAAGGAGCTAAACAGTTCCTTCAGCCCATTGTTGTCTGCATTTCCAAAGACGTACTGAGGAGAGTTGCTGGTGGTTGTGGCGGTAAACATAATCTGCAGGAAAAAGTATCTTGATTTTGTCTCACTGCAAGGACATTTACTGCTGCATAATATTTACTGATATAATGAATGAAATGCAGAGGAAAATGAAACTAAGCTGTCTGTCTCCAGGGTAACTTATCTGTTGAGTGTTTATTTTGTATTTGATATTCTATCGTAAATGTAATGTTTCTATTGCACTGAGTTGATTGTTTTTGGTTGGTTGTTGTTTGTTTGTCTAATGTATGCACCACCCACCAATACAATTTATTTTATCATTTACAGAAATGCTGTGTTGTCTCTAGCTCTTTTCTGCCGCCTGAAAGCTAGCTTGGCGACCTTTCTCTCTTTCTTTTTTTCTTGGTCTTTCTAAAATAGGCAGAAAGCCCAACTTAAGAGAAATGCTCTTCCCTTGTCCTCAAATGGTCCCAAAGCAATACTTCTTTGTTTTACGAATGAAGCGGTACACAAGTCAGCTGCGTTTCATGATGATTTGGCCAATCAGCAGCAGTCATCCCTTAAAGTCCCTGTGTTTGCAGACAGAACCTTGATCCCCATGGTCAAAACTCAACAAAATCCTTTAAAAGTCCCAGAGGAGCGTTCCTGCTGTCGAAAAGAGGGCTTCGGTTGCTGTGTGCATGTCCAAATAGTTATCTGGGCTGGCTGGCAGCCTGTCCGTCCGTCTATTTGGCATTCTGCCAGAAGCATTGCTCCTTAGTCCCAGTTTCCTGTGTGAATATTTAATGAGGGCTGCGCGGATGTTAATAGGCCTGCTGTAATTACCCCTTCCTCCGCTGTCACCCTATTTTTCAGACCACAGCCGCCCAATGCCAATGTTATTTTTAGATGGCAGTAATGATAAGTCTCCCGCGTCACTAACATCCCCCGTGTTGCTGATTAGCAGAATCAAACTCTCCCCTGTCTCTCTCTTTCCGTTCTAACCCTCCATCGCTTGTTCTCCTGTCATTTGTTTTTGTCTGTCCCCCCCCCCCTCCCCCTCCCCACACTCTTTTTCCTCATCACCAGCTCATTCTTCTCCTCTGCCCACGCTTTTCTTATTCTCCCCCTTCTCTCTTTCATCTCCTCTGGAAAATAGGATATCAACAAACATTCATTCTGCCTTGCTCGCATTTATCTTTTGCTTCCATCACCCCCCCACCCCCCTCCCCAACGCTCTTTGCATCTTCAGTACCTCTTGCTCACCCACAGCTTTTTCTTTTCCTCATCCTTTTCTGTCCTCTTCCTTCCTCACTCCACCCTAATCACTCGGTACCCCTCTGTCTCACCTCCATTGTCTCAGGCTGTGTGAATGTGTCATTCTGATGTCCCCCCTCCTCCTTGTAACTCTCCCTCCATATTTCTTACTCCCCTCTCTTCTGTTCTCAATTCCTCGTGTCACTCCTTCTTCCCTTCTTTTTCCATCATATCGTTCCTCACCCTACAGGCTGAACCTCAGTATCCGACTGGACTGTCTTAGTAAAAATCCTTCATCCCAGTCTGCCTCCCCCCACACCTCTCTTTTCCTCTGTAGCTGTCCACTCTGTCCTCCGCCATGCTGACAGAGTGATAGGCAGCCAAACCCCTACACACACACACACACACACACACACACACACACACACACACAGACCTGCTTTCCAATCTTTTTGGCGAGTTTTTGAACCTCTGATCTACTTTTTTTTGATATTTTTTTCATCTCCCAACTTTTCACTTCACTCACCACACCTCTTCTCTCGCTCCCTCCGCCCCATTTCTTTCTCACCGTCCATGCAGCAAATGATCCCACTTTTAGATCTCTCTCTCTGTCAGTCATTTTCCTCCTCTTTTCTCTCTTCTTTTTCTCTCAGCAAGCACTCAGGTTCCATTAGGGTCCCAGTCAAAATAAAGACAGCTCTGTCTAATTCAAAAGAAAAAAAAAATACAAAAAAAAACAAATAAAGACGGATCGAGGGAGTGAAGGGGGAGATAAGGCTCGCCGGTAACTGGAGTAGCTTAAGTATCTTGTTCTTTACTATGCCCTTTCTTCTCTTTCACAATTCCCTCTCTTTTCTCTCTCCTTCCCCTTCTTTTCTCTCTCTTTCTTTCTCTCTCTCTCTCTCTCTCTCTCTCTTTCTCTCTCTCTCTCTCTTTCTCTGTCTCTCTCTCCCGCACGTTATTCAGGCCTTCAGAGGGATCCGCTTTAGAGCTTCATGAAAATCAATCACTCCCTCCGTCCTGTCTTCTCCTCTTTCATCTTGTCGGGTCTGGTGGTGGGGTGGTTCTTTCATTCCTCCTCTTTCGAGCTCTCGCTTGTTCTTTTTGGGAGGCTCAATCCCATCCACTTTAAAAACAAATCACTTGGTATTTGCTTAAGGTTGAAGGGGCCGATAAAACAAAGCAACCCCAGTTTGGCCTCCCTACGCGCGCCTGCAAACACTCGGCTCCATGATCTGCATAGTGATCGGACTGCCAGAGAGTAGCCTAATTTGGGTTGTTCATGTTTTTGAGGTGTGTCCTTTTTAATTCTAAGAGTGGCTGCCTGGTCTGCAAGGCCGGTAATCCAATCAGTTGTCCTGTTTAAAAGACTAAATTAACCCCCGTCTAACCTCCAGTCTTCCTCTGTCTGCCTCAGTCTGTCTTATTCCCTCAGGCCGTGGTAGAGAGGCAGGGAAAGAGATGGAAAGAAGATGAGAGAGACACACACGGAAGATTTCAAACATGTTGATTAGTTGCTGTGTGTGTGTGTGTGTGTGTGTGTGTGTGTGTGTGTGTGTGTGTGTGTTTTGCTGTGCCTCTATCTTTGTCTGAACCAGTCTGAACTCCAGACCTCCGGTTACACACAAAAACACCTCAGTCTAACTCAAGTGGTATCTAGATTAGATTTATTTTGTCTCTGCGATTTGAGCCTCTACTTCCATCAAGTCTGGGTTTGTGATGATAACAGGGTTCCTGCTGAGTGTCTTGATTCTGGAAAAATACCTGTAAAAGAAAAACTGTTCCCCGGTTTCACCACAATGAAATCAAAACTAATAATATGATTACTTATTTGTTTTTTAGTGCTTCTATAGATTTGTCATGTTCAGTCTGAGTCATTGTTACCGAGTATGAAAACACATCTGTATGTGTGTGAATCAATCAATATGTCATTTTAAGGCTGTTGCCCTGACTCTTGTAGCTTTTTCTGACACAACAGGTACACTAACTGTTAGCTGTCACACCGAAGAGAGAATCTGCTTTTCCTCAAGAGCTCCAGAAGGCTTACTCCTTAGTAAAGTATTCGGCAACAAAAACGCTCCTTACTGCACACACTGCAGGAGTACAATGTCGGTCGGGCACAGGGAAAATGCCAGATAGATGGCCAGATACAACAGATCCCAGAGAATTTGTCAGTTGGCTATTGAGCTGGTGACCGGCGCTTGTGCAGACTGACAAATACCTCGTGTTTATTGTAAAAGGTATCTGCTATTCAATAATGATATGACACCAAAGCAATCCAAAGTTGTATTATACAGATTTCAAATAAACTATGTTTTGGTGGATTTTGGGAGATAATTGGGAGATTTGGAAAACATAATGTTTCTGCCGAGGCACTGTCCATGGGTTTGGTGGATGAGCTAAGTGCTGAAATAATTGTCCCCCATTCTGAAAATTCCTGTTGTCGACGCACACGAGGCTCCTGGTTGGGGGGTTAAAAAATATGGTCAGTCTAAATAAAGATTAATGCTTTTTGTCAATTTTTCAGAGTAGATGTATGAAAACAGATTTTAGAAATGGATGTTTTTTTTACTGAAAGCACTTTACAATGTTCCATTTATTGGCCTGACAACATTGTGTTGCAGCAGAGTTCAAATAGCGTCACAGGCGTTGACGCCTTAGCCAGTTTTGCTGACTACATTCTAGCATCTACCCCGAATCTCAGACCAAACTGTCAGCGTTGCATTGTGGGTAATGTTGAATGAAGAGAAGGATGTGCAGAATAAATGATAAGTAATAATTGTAAGATTACTCTTGTAATGTGAGACTAGGACTAACGTGGTAGAAATAGCTTTAGGTGAAGCCGAGTGTTTAGTGGAGGACTAAAAGCGGTGAAGGTTGAGGCCTAATAGAGCAGGTTTATGGAATTATTGAATCAATAGAGAGCTGTCATAAGATTAGAAATAAGATGACAGGATCTTTTTGTGCCTCACTCCATCCCCAAAACACACTCACACACACACACACACACACACACACACACACACACACACACACACACACACACACACACAGGGACACAAAACCACTTTTTTTCTCTCTCTTTTGTAAATGAAATCGGAGGCAAAATACAATACCTAATACACTCCCCATCAATGCTTAAGGCGATAGAAGATTTATTTGTAAGACACAATGCCAAACCCCCTGGAGCTTTCATCATATTAAAATTCTATAATATGGTTCGTTGTATTAGCCACACGCATACTCTTACAAACACACACTCATGCACCGTTCACAGCGCTGTTCAATTTTTTTCTAAACGAAATGAAATCCAAAATGTGCTCTTGTGTTTTGTAGCTTTTTTCTTATTCCCTGATATTCACAGGACTTTCTTTCCTTCCTTCCTTGTTCCTCCACCTCCCCCTTCCCTCTTATTACCCCTCCCACAGTCTCTTTTTCTCCGTCGTCAGTTCCCAGGAGTCGTATCTAAAGTGTCCGTTGGGGATTCAGTGCTTTCATTAAAGTCATTATGCAATCGCCCATGCTCCCTCCTCTCCTCAATCGTTTCCTCTTGTCTTTCCACCCCCCCTCACCCCCTCTCTTCTGCTCACCTGCCATACTTCCTCGCTCGCTGCTGTCTGTCACATGCTGAAAGAAAAATATTGGAGAGTGATGTATTTATTTCCTCCTCTGTTTTAACCTCACACTCCGGCTTCAGTTTCTCCCTCTCAACTCATCTCTATTCTCATTTCAATCTGTTTCCATCACTCTCATCCGTCTCGCAGCCTCCCTTTTCCTTCACTTTCCCTTCCTCTGATGCATCTGTCTCTTCCTTCTCTTCTCTGTACCCCCCTGTGCTCCACATCATAATCTCTCCATCTCCTCCACCTCTCCTTCCCCGGTGTGCAGCTCGCCTTAATAACGTTGGATGTACATGTAAATCCTGTTCTATTCTCCACAGATTAAGGCACAACACATCCCCCCCACCCTTTTTATATCTGTTATCCATACCTCCTATGATCTCACTATGAATTACCGCTCTCTCCAGCTGTCTTTCTTCCCATTTTCACCCCTCGTACCTGCTACTTTGATTTTTGCTGGCTCCTTGGCGTGTTCTGCTTTGCCCGTCCCTCGTCTGCGCTTCCTCCTCCCTTTCAACTAACTTTGTTTCTCGTCATCTTTTAATCCCCCTCCTCTCCCCCTCGGTTTCTTTTCCTCTTTTAATCCATCACTCTCCTCTCTGTCATTCTTGCAATTTCTCCAGGCTTCCTCTACACTCTCCCTTCATCTTCCTGCTAACCACCCCCTCTCCCTAAAAATCTATAAAAAGCCATCTGAGTGTATTAGAACGGTTTGGTTTTTGCCTTCTTTCTTTCTTTCCTCAGTCTTGCTTCCTCTTCATCCCTTTGCTCCCCTTCATTATAACAGTGTATATATATACATCTATATATCTATGAATGTATATCATTTTACCCCTGGTACTGTCCCAGATTTGAAAGGGGCCCCTGGAGGACAACACCTCCTAATAGCCTGATGAATTCAGGGCCCAGCATGAATATTTTAAACTCTGCCTTGTTCCTGTTTACTTAATGACAGAGCTAATTCAAATGGCCCCGTTGATTAAAAATTCATTTTATTTGTTAGATGCTTGCCTTTTATTTATTCCTGCCGCTGCCTTCATAAACAGCCGGGACTTGAATGTATGTGTCTGTGAGGCTGGAGATACGTGCCGACGGGTGGAGGCTTGCTTTGTGCTTCTTGCGATCCCATTTGAGTGGGTAACATGTGTTGTGTGCTGCGAAAAAAAACAAACACACACACACACACACACACACATGCATGTGTTTGTACGCATGTGTCTGCAAGTGTTTGCATGGCCTAATTTCCACATTGTTTAGATTTTCGCATCTTTCCTCCAGAGGCCTCACTATCACAGCAGAACAACTTCCTTCATCACAGGGAGAGAACACAGATAGCACGCCGCTCTAACGCAGCCAGACCCCCTTTCTTCCATCTTTTCTTACCTTCTCATCCATGTGAATGATTGTTGCTGTTCCATCTTTTTGCCCTTGCTGTCTCTGTTTCTCCTTCCCTCCCCTCTTTCCTCCTATCTCCTTCCTTTCATCCTGATAAAACAAGCTCTCTGTTTATTCCTCATATCTATTTTGGTGTGTTCGTCTCTTTGGTCAATGCCAGTCCATAACACGGCTTTCCCTCTGAAGGCAGCGGTCATGATGGGAATGATTAACAACTCACTTTATGTGTGTGTCTCGAAGCTTTTTAAAAGTATTTAATGTTTTTTTTCTTTTGCCAGCCGGGGCGATGTGTGTGGGCAGGTGTGCTTGGCACACCGATCCCAAGTGACAGCTGATCACAAGCCTTTTGCATCGACGCATGTCTTCCTTTAAGTCTTCTCCTTCATCTCTCCACTGATCTCCGTCTTTCCGACTCTCCATGCGTCCCTCCTCTCTGATCCTCCTCTTTGTGTCGTTTACACTCTCCATCTCGCCTGGTCCCTTCTATTCTCTATCCCTTTCTTGCTCTTCCAGATGTCAAGAAAGGAATCTCTCTTTTATTTGATTTTCATCCCCCTCCTCCCCTTCCTTCCTCATCTAATCTTGTCACAAGGCCCTGGCAAGTGAGGAACAGAAAAGCAGCGTGTGGAAAATGAAAAATGGGTCTTTATTCATGTAGTTCTCCTTTTTGTTCTTCTTATATGCCGCTTTTTTGCCGGAAGGGCGAGTTTGTCTGAGAGGAGAAAAGAGGAAACACGCACAGCGGAGGAGTGAGAGATTGTACAAAACAGCGTGGGACAGAGAATGAGAAGGAGTCAGAAAGTGATTTCTTTTTTGAAGGGTTGTCAGGCCATGTCAGAGTCAGAGAAAAGAAGGGACAAGAGTAGAAAGGAAGAGTGCGGAGGTGTCAAATCTGTTTATCTCCCTAAAGAAAGTGACAGTCGTTTACCAGCTAACAATCCGTCCTTGCTGCTGCACTTCTCTCCGACTCCCTAGCCTCTGCCTCTTATTCTGTCTTTCACTCTATTTTCCTTCTTCTCCCCTCGAGCGTGCCTTCAGAAGCGGCCTTGCCAATTTACTGTAACTCTCCATCATCTTTTCTCTCTTTTCCTCATTTTCCTTTTTCATCGCGCTGCATTTCCTTTCTCAATCAAATATACATAGTTTTTTTTTTCTTTTTCGGAGGCCTCCCTCTCTTTCTCGCTTTTCTCTCTCCGGCAAACATTTGTTCATGTTTTCTTCCACCACTCTCACGGCATTTTATCTTGGCATTTCAAAACGAAGGCGCTATCTCTTTCCAGAAAAAGTAAAAAAAAGTCTCAATTGTACACATGATGTTGGACTTATTCATGTTCCTGTGTGGGTTTGTGTGTTACCCAGCATTCAAACAAGAATGTGTGTTGGCCTTGAATTTTCCAAAGTACTCTGATGCCCTTCGGCATTCAGAATCAAACAAATCATTTCGTCTATGTGCCACTGTCAACTTTGACAACACGTGTGTGTGTGTGTGTGTGTGTGTGTGTGTGTGTGTGTGTGTGTGTGTGTGTGTGTGTGTGTGTGTGTGTGTGTGTGAATATATATGTGTGTGTGCACTCTTACAAAGAGTAATTATCACTGGAAGGTTGCTGCCCTATTGGCAAATGCCAAATGTTTTGTTCTGCTCTGCTCCAGGTTAATTGGCTGATTGAAGTACAAGACTCCCACTGATGCTTTATTGTGCTGTAACGTGTGAGCATGAGTGGGTGAGTGAGGGGGTGTGTGCCTTTTTCTTCGCTTGAACCATGTTAGAAAGGGACACGATTTTGAGCAGAAACAAAGGAAAGCGGTGCTAGAGGTGATAATGAGGGTAAATCCTGTTATGTGTGTGCAGACACAGTGAAGGCTCAAAAAGCAGAATTACTGTTTGTTACAGTTTGGGTCTCCTCTTTCTAATTTCTTCCAGTTATGATGACAATGTACTTGACTTGGGAACATGGTGACATTGCGATAAACACAAGAGGATCAAACGGGTTGTAAACAAATTCTACACCATTTTATTTGGAGGCAAAACAGCATCATGCAACAATGAGTGTGCACACCTCTAGCACAGTACTTCTTCTAAGTTGAACCACAAAGTGGGTCTGTAAATCTTGACAGTTAAAACGGACAGTTTGGATAAAAATTTTAGTACATCCAGAGTGGGTAATATTTTTTTACTGTTCAGAATCGCAGAAAATTGATGTTTCTTGACCTGTAATCACAGTCGTTTTTACCATTGGAAACATTGGCCAGAACTACAAAAATAAAAATAAATGGTATAAAACTGAAATGACCTGAGCATTGTCTCAACACAAAGCAAAAATATATCTTATGCATAAAATGAATGAATGAAATGCTCTGGATATGTGTGCACCTGCAAATGGTGTGTGTGTAAAACTGCTCAAGAGAGAAATGGAGATAAAGTGTGTATGTGCGTGTGCTTGGGGATCAGAGTGCTGGTTAAATGAGAGGGGTAATGCAGCAGCTTTGTCAATGCGACGAGGGGCCTAACTCAGCATTAGTCCGACTGATCTCCATTTGTTCCACCCGTGTAGAGAGAGTCAGACGGAGAGCAAGAGAGTAAAAAAGAGGGGAACAGAGACAGCGGGAGTGTGATGAATTACATAACCATTTGGGGGTTGGGATATGGGGCAGAAAGGTTGGAAGGGGAGAGACGATGGAGGCAGACGGAGAGAAAATAGCAAAGAAACAAATTGTGACGATGTCGCCAGCCAAAATTAAAAATATTTTTTATGTGTGACATGGACAGGCTTCCGCATTCAGAAACATGAAACAGCTCACTTATCCCAGTTCACACAAAGGCTTGTGTTGTTGTTCTCCAAAGATGCCCGTAAACTTCACTGTGGGTCGACACAGATGTTCAGGCTTCTTAAATGGCAACAGCAATGTGCTGCAAGCTGATGAGTTGATCTGTCTCTTGTCAGGTGGTGGGTTTAAAATGAAAGGAGAAGCATGTTCCAGCCTTTTCATATGTGTGTGGAAAAAGCCTCTTGTTTCAGTTGGGACAGTAAAACATAAAAAGATGCATTTTTTAAATATGGCTGCAAAAGAAGAAAACAAGGAATTTTAAAGGAGGAAAAAATTAAAGTACAGAAAAGATGGAGTGAGGAGCAGAGAACTCTGGAGCTTTGTTGCTCGGGTATCGTTTCCCCTCCTTCTCTCTCTATCTCTCTCTCTCTCTCTCCCTCTCTCTCTCTTTCTCTCTCTCTTTCTCTTTCTCAACCATCGCAGTCCTTTGATCTGAGCTCATGCCAAATTTAGAGATGCGGTTTAGCCCTAACCTTTCGTCATCTTCCCCTCTTTCTCCCTCTCTCTCTCACACACACACACACACACACACACACACACACACACACACACACACACACACACTGATAACGCTCTCTCACTCTCTGTTTCTCTCTCACACGATGCACAAATCCATGCATTCACATGGCTTCATGCTGTTATAAATTGGGTTCCGCGTGAGCGGGTGCGTGACGATGACAGTTAGAGGACGGCATGAAAGAGTTGCCACCCAGTCCTCGGTTTGAGACAATCTCGTAGGCCCAAACCGTGCCTAGCTGTCTAACCAGCACCACAACCATTGCAACCATTGCGATCAGGTTGCAAAAATCTAACATTGACGCCTCAGGCCACTAGAAAATGTAAAAAAATCTCTCTTGCATTGCCACCTAAAGGTAAAAATAATCCTTTTTTAGTTTTTTCTGTTGGAAGACTCAAAGACTGTAATTTGTTTTTTTTTTCTTCTTGAAATTAATAGATGTTAATATGCAAAGTCAAAAAGCAAGAAAGCATGAAAGGAATAATTAAGAAATCAAAAAGCACACGCTGTCAACCGACCACATGTATCACAATATAGGAAAATAATTGATTTCAGGAAGTTGGGGGAAAAAACACGAACACACTGATACAAATATAAATTGCATTGTGAAAAAAAGATGACAAGAATAGTCCATCAAGAGGCATATGCTCAAGAATAAACACTAGAAAAGTCTTTTCAGATGTAAAAAGGGATGAGGCAGTAAGAGGGGGTTGGTGAGAGGCAAAAGCTTTTATACCTCTTTCCGTATTTCTTTGGATTGGCCCTTGCTGTTTGTCTGCTGGCCTATTTCGTCTCTAAAAATACCCGGTCTGTTCATGACTCACCTTTTCGTTCATGCTTTTTGTTAGCTTCTGTATATGAAATAATGAATACTTTTTGCATCCAAAGAGCCTCTCCATGTGCAGACGTGTTTTTTCTTTCATACATAGACTGTTCACCCTGGCTACATGCACCGGGCACCAGCTCATGTGGGCCTGGAGTAAAGAGCTCAAGCCAAGCTACATTGTTAATGTTGTGAAAAATATTTCTTATTGTCAAATGTTTTTACTTCTCGTTTTGCTTGAGGAGAGGGAACCAACAAGAGGCACCTTTTTGAGTAAAAGCCTGAGTAATACCTGAGATGGTTCTCCATTGTACACAAACCTGTGTGGCAACAAGAGCCTTTCTTTCATATTGAGGATGCCATAATACAAAATAAAATGTGGAGCGGTTCACCTTTTTATGCGACAGTAAAACGCACATAAAAAGGGACATCATCCAAAAAAGGACACTGGCTGGATCATGAAAACAAAAGGTTACACTGAAATTGGAAGTTTTAAATAATAAATTTAGATTTTCTGATGTAAAATTCCACAGTATGATAACGCCACAGCTTCAGCATTTATCATATTGAATGTAATGTTACACTTGAATGTGAATGCTTGTGTGTTTGGGAGATTACTTCTCTGTGAACTTCTCCCTACACCATCTTTTTTTGTTTTTTATTGAGTCCTGGCGAAAACGGCAGCGCATATCATTGCTACAACAATGAATGCTATGCACCGATCCACTTACCTTCAGTTCTGATTATTACCGTATATGTTTGATGATATCATTCCAATATCAGAGCTTTTTTTTTGTAGAAGATAAGTCTTTCAAAGCAGTTTATTTGAAGTCTCGGTTAAGTAGGCTTCCCTAAAACAAGAAGGTGTATGAGTGCAAATTTCTGACAACTCCTTTGAATGTTTGGAAAAAAATTAACAAATCAAGTGCAAAGTAATTATGAGCTACGAGCAGAGTTCAAAGTAATGCAGGAATGTCTAAGAGTGAAAGGGGAAATTGACAACTCGTTCATAACGTTTTCAAAGTGAATATTTCAAATTAAATTGGATGAAGTGCATCAAGAAATCAATCAATCTAGACCAGAGGTGGGCAAACATTTTGGCTCAGGGGCCACAATGAGTTCTAAAATTTGACAGACGGGCCGGGCCGTGCATAGTAAAGCTGCGTTCACACCAAACGCGTCGCGAATGTTATGCAATCAATAAAAACTTTTTTAATATTATAATAATTAAAGTTTGCCTACCCCCGATCTGGACTGTCAAAAATTCAAAACTATCAAATGCGTTCAACACAACAACGGGCGTGGCTGCTACTGAAAGCTAATGTGTTACAAAACAGTGTGGGGTGTGAGCAGTCGCTATGCAGCGTAAATCAGAAATCAGGAAATCAGATAGAATAGCGGTAAATATAAGCCAAACTAAACTATTACTACCTGCTAGAAGTAGCCTAAATGTTAAAGAGTGACTCTCATACTGTGACAAAAGAAACCAACAGGCAGGTCGGCCATGTTCGCCCCGCTGAAAGCTGGAGAAATGTTGTGAAATACAAACTATAGTGATGAGTGGTCATTCCTAAACTTCTTCTGCTCTGGGCTTGGAGCTGTAACTCCACCTTCTAAAGATGCTAACATAAAGCGAATTTAGCTTATTTTCCCACAATTATTACATATTTATAACGATAGGTATGTGGATCCGTAGCTACAGCCTGTCATATTGGAACCCAGTACCGATATTGGACCGGATTAGTCCCATGAATATTTGCAACATAAGATGAGTACACAAAACTATTAAAATAAAGTAAATACAATATATTTACAGGCAAAGATGTTGGGCAAGAGCGCTATTTCTAGATTCTTTAAAACTGAGTCGAACATCTTAGCTCTGTCTGCACATTGGTCTGGTGAAAGGTCAACTCACAACTGTGTTTGATCTGTGTCTGGGGCATCACACCAACAATCAAGTCTCATCTGACGGGAGACAATCCCAAAGTTTCAGAACCACAGGCCAGTAGAAAGTCCCGTGTTAATGCTACTGTGACCTTTTAAACAGGGAAGTGGACAAGGATGCATTTAAGGAACCCAGACCTGAAATGAAGCTCTCTGAAAAAAAAAAGTTAAGGGTTGGCTTGCTGTAATGGGCCGATATGGTGTGTTTATGTTGCGCCTGTGTAATCATATTACACCCACCCTGACCTTGCACCTGGCAGGCTTCCAATTTGAGTCAGTGGCCCACAGTGAGGAGAGAGGCAGTTGTGCTGAATCTCAGACCAGTTTTCAGAATGAGGTTGTTGCTGGTGCACTGTCTGAGCCCCAAGGGTCGAGCATTAGCTGTGGTTTCGGGGTGTATCGAGAGATTTTGTGTGCAGAGCGAATTTCACATGTGTTTATGTGATCTCGGATGAGTGGCCTGATCAATTGTGTGTGTGTGTGTGTGTGTGTGTGTGTGTGTGTGTGCGTGTGCGTGTGCGTGTGCGCGCGTGCGATGCTGCTGGGTTGTGTGGTGTGTTATCTGAACCATAGGATTCAAGCAGCGGTTTTAGATGAAGCATGGATACGTTTTGGATCACCACGTACAGAAATGTACACGGGTACCGGCGCTTGTGGGTAATGTAGTGTGTGACGTGCGAGAAATGTTTTCTTCCACTGTGTCCGGTGTAATGTTAGGACACGATGTACAGGGGACAGAGCGAGAGAGAAAGACAGCAGGTGAGCTTGGCTGAGAAGGCCATGCCAGCAGACACGTTCTAATGAGCTCTGGCACCTGCCCTGCAGCCAGGAAGGAGGTGAAGAGAGGAGGTGAAGGGAGGGAAGGGTGAGAGTCAAGACGATGATTATGCATATCAGCTTTACAGATATTGTGAGAATTTCCAGAACTGTCTTTGTTCTGCTTTTACTCTTTGCATTCCCATACTTCCCGATGACGCTACAAAACATCTTATTTTTTCACCAAAGTATGTTTTTTCGTAGTCTTCCTGTGAGTCATTTAGGTGTTAAACATTGCCGTAAAGGAAGTGCAGGGAAGTCATTGCTGCATTTGCAGATGGTGGAAAATAAAAATTACTCCTGGCTAGAAGTGGAGAGAGAGGGAGATATGAGATAACCTGAAGGCCAAAAAACAAAAAACAAAAACACAAGAGCTAGTGGGATTAATGAGGGAAGTTAAGTGAGTCAAGTGACGCCAGAGGTGGATCACAGCATGAATCATGGAGCGGTAGCGAGGAGACACGAGAGTGAAAGACAAAAGCAACAAAATGGCCATGCGGGGCCGGCTACATTGTGAGCGAGTCCGCGTAGAAGTGTCGCTCAAGCATTCGTTGTTGTAGTTGTTGTAGTTAAATAGCACTGGGAACTGACTAATAGCGGGTTTTATTTTGGATGGAACTGAACAGGTGGGAATCAAAACGCATTTTGGTTGACACTGCCACGTTGAGACCAGCTCATCTTTGATTTTGAGGCGTGTCGGGCATCAGTTTTTGGGCTTGATGTCTCCTGCTTTCATCGAGAATAAATGTTGTTGTGTGGCTCGTACTGCACAACGCAACATTTGTATCAAAACATCGCTCTCTGCCGGCAAATTACTTCTTAATAATGATTTTTTTTCATTCAACTGCCATTGTTTTTCATCCAGGGCTTTTCAGCCAGCCTGGCCATGTGGGTCGAGTGATGTTGCCTTGAATCCTAAGTACGCCTGTAGCACCTCTGGTCCCTTCTCACAAAGTCATTCATTAACAAGCGCACTGAGAGCAAGGTGATGGACGGCGGTTCGATGCTCTCAACAATGTGTTCATAAACTTCAGCTTAGGAGAACGTATTGTGCTGTAGCTGCGAGTGATTCAGAAAACACAAGATGCTTGCAGGAAGATGCCACAGTTTGCATAGCTGGTGTACATCTCCAGCAGGTGAGCTTTTTCAAGCCAGCCAGAATCAAACATCACTTTGGACTTTGATTGTTGGTGAGACCGTATTTTCTAAGCTGCTGAACGAGCGCTTCTGAGGCAGCAAAGTCAGCCGAGTGGTAGCACAGAGATTCGTGATGTTGACGCTCAGACCGTGTTTTTGAGGCACAGGTAAGTGCAAAGTGGAGAAGCGTTGACTGTCGTCACAATGTTTGGAGAGCTTCGAGTGAATATTGGAATTGTGCGTTTGTGTAGGAGGGACAAATCTGTAGTGGGTGACGGCAGCGTGGAAACCGTGGCTTACCAGATTGCTGTGTAAACGCTCGGCTTTGATATTAACATAAGGAGGTGTTAGGCTACATTACATACTTGGTGTTGTAATTAGCGCCTACTATTACACAAATCAGACTCAAATTTGCACTGTGGATGAAACGTCAGAGGATCGCAAGCCAGAATGAGGAGCCGGCCATTAACAGGTGTTTGTGTAAATAAACTATAAATATCCACTTGCTCTACAAAGCAATGAAGGGGATAATTGTAGTAATGATATGGAGTGTTTGTGCTCATGAAGCCATTTACCTGACTGCATAGGCACACAAGCTTACTTTTAATGCAAACAGAATTACAGTGAAGACTCAAAGTGCCGTGCAAATGAGGATAATCTATAACCACTTCTTCCTTGATGATGGAAATGCAAGCAAACTGGAAGGTTGTATTTGTAAAATTGGATTAGGCGGGCATTACTTTTAAATGCACATCCAGTAGGTTCCCGTCCATCCATCGGGAGAAGGTGAAGATCCGTGTCTCTTTTTTTAGCGACGCAAGCCCCCAACCTACCTTCTCCTGCTCCTCCATTAATTACAGCTTCCGTTCTCTTCTGCTCCTCCCACGTCTCTTCACTCCGTCATGGGAACGAGATAAAAAAAAAAATCCCTCTCACCCTGACTCCCCCCTCCTCTCCATCATCATGTCTTTTTTTTCTTTTCTTTTTTACAGTTTCCTTTGTCCTTATATGTCTCCTCATTTCCTCTTCCCGCTCCTCTCTCATCTGCCCTTCTCACTTCCACATCACTGTCACGTTTCTTTTTCCAACTTCGACGGTTCTATCTTCCTATCCATCTACCCCTCCGGAATAGCCACCTCTTCATATTTTTCCTGTTACTGCGTTGGTTTACCTCGCAGCTCCCTCATCGCTCCCTCTCACTTTATCCAATTGCCTCTCTTTTTTCTGGTGCGCGGCCTTCTCTTTCTCTTTCTGTCAGTGGAATGAAAGATAAAGATCTTTAATTAATCAATCCACATACTGTTGCCGAGACTGTCTCTCAGTCTTACGTCTCTGGGTCTGCCTTTGGAGAGATGAAAAAAAAGACCTTTTCCACCTTTTCTATAATTCATTCAAAGAATACAAGAATATAATTTTTCCATATTTGGTGAGGTCAGTGTGGCTCTAACCTTTGCACACCTCACTGAGCAGTCACAAAGGAATTACTGTGAACGTTTACTCGCATTATGAATCAAAAAATAGGAATAATTATTTAGTGTAGCAGGTTATTTTTGATCTTTTTTTATGTTGGGTTAATTAGAACTGCTTGAAATTAAGCTTCAGTC
The DNA here is from genome assembly GCF_023055335.1 of Clinocottus analis. NCBI lineage: Eukaryota > Metazoa > Chordata > Actinopteri > Perciformes > Cottidae > Clinocottus > Clinocottus analis. The sequence goes on along the minus strand of NW_027176251.1, from coordinate 8,667,592 downwards.
TTTCATGTCACAATTAAAAGTCTCTTTCTTCAGGAAATTAATTATTTTTTTTAACCTGATGACAACATGAAGTCAAATTCACCCCCACAGCTATGCAGACATGGGAAGTATAATTTTGTATTTGAGGGGCCCCTTCACCTCTCCGTCTCGGTTCTGACGTTATAAAGATAATCTTTTGAATACATTTTAAGCTAAATAGATGGATAATACATGGTGGTCGCACTGAATGAAAATATAGGTGCATCGAGTCTCTTAAAGTTATACTCACAAGGAATACAGTTTTTGATGCAAATTGTGGCAGCCAGGCGCTAAATGTGATCTTTGTGTCACGGCCAGTGCTGACTATGTTGGTATATAGACAAATTCTGCTGGACAAACTACAGTAACTACATCACAGCGTGATGCTTCTGTCCCTCTCACCTCACAGGCAAAGTATATTTTGCCTCGCTCAAGGAGAAGCTTTTCACAGTTTCAAAATGTCTGTTATTTACAGTACTAACTGGATGAATTTCATTTTGACTATACGGAGGCTTGGAAAGCTTTCTGTTTGGCACTGACTGTCTTTCACTTTACTACAACAGACAAAATTCAGCTTGAGTAAAGTTTTTGGCTGTTTTTCTTCAAATTCATGGCACCGAAAGCAAACAATGTGTCTGTCTCGCTCCCTTGGCCTCCTTGCATCGGATTATACTTGGATGTTTGGAAATCTGGCAATCAAACATACTCACTGTAAGTTACTCTGAACAAGAGCCTTGATCAGATGCCTAAAATGTCTCTGTGTCTTTCTGTGATTATACAGTTGATGTACAACACCAGATTGTTCCTTTCCTTGGCTGCTGGCGTCATGGTTTCTTGACCTTTGCCCTCTGTACGACCTCACGCCTACTATTCCTTGTGGTGATGAGAAAGAACACACACATGCACACAGATGTTTACACATTACACCATCACACATACAGACTCGCTGTGAGCCATGATTGTCTTCTGCAGACAATACGAGTGAAGAGTGACCTCTTGCAGCATCTCTGGGTCTCACACTATCTCTCTGTAATCCCTCATCTCTCCCTTTCCTCATCTACACCTGCTTCTGCTCGCACTCCTCGGTTGCACTGTTCCTGTCTTGTTCTGCTCGGTTCCCTATAGCTGGTTTCTTTGTTTGCAGTGTTTTCTTTGCTAATCTGTTTCCTTGTTGTTTCTTTCCTTCACCCCCCCTTCTTTCTCTCTTGTTTGTTCCCTGTTTTTCCCTTTCTCATTTTGCTTTGTTGGTTCTTGCCTCTTGTTTTCATCCTTGCTCTCCTTGTTTTGCCAAACATGCTGTTTTCCCTCCTCATCCCCAATCCCTTTTGACTCGTTACAGTAGCCAGATTCACCATCTCGCCATCCCTTTGTCCTCTCCTTTGTTCTTTTCTTTACTTTCATCTCATGTAGCCTTTTACAAGATCCACTCTTGGCTGTATGTTTACCTCCAATTAAATTAAATGAATCAGAATTAGAGTTAATTACTCTTCCTTCACTTGCAAGCATAGAAAATTACTTTATGTTACGGGGGCATATTTCACTCGTGCAACAAAAAGCTAAGGCACGCAATATGTCTGAAGGGATGAACACTAATTAAATAGTGTGATTAAAAGACACTGGGGAAGATGGTCATGCGCAATTTAGCACAGCTCAGCATGCCACCAAACCCCAGTTTGACGGGTTTGTTCACTGTCTCTGTGAATGACATTCATATGAAATGTGTTATTTGGTGACTGTGACTTGTGTGAACTTTCACAGAAGTGTATCAGAAGTCACACCTTAAGAGGCAAAACCGGACCAAAAAGTGCAGCATATATGAATACACATTTCCATAATGAGTACCTTTAATTGTACCTGAAGAAATCGTTTGGCATTCAGTGGATTCATATGCACATATTAATGATGAATATGACGCAGAGAGAAGAATCTCAGCAGTTGTTTCAGTTCAGTTTTCTGGGAATTGTCAATGTTCAAATACCAATTGCTTTGTGAGCACTTTGCTTAAAAGCTGCGGTTTGAACTTCCTTTTTTCTACTTTTTACTTTCCTTTCTTTTCTTCTGATGAAATGAATGTTATATGATTGAAAGCTCTAGAAAAGCAACTAAATTAATTTTGTAGTGGCTGCTGAGTGAGTGGGGATGACTTTGAACGTCATGAGTTGATAAGCGAGGGTGACAGAGACGGACATGTGCACAATGTCCCTTCACCTCACTCACTGTAGAAGTACGCAGCCTCACCGTGGAGACATTTCCCTGATAAATAAAGACATTTCAAATGTGTATTTTAATAGAATAACCTTTGATCACTTCACCGAGATATAGAATAATACCTGACGAGCAAAGAAAAGCTTGCACGTACAGCTGTCTGACCCACTAAGAAGATTGGAAAGGATTGCTCACAATGATGGAAAAATAACACTCAGAAACCAGTAAAAAAAAAAAGAGCTGCAGTGGAAGAGAATTTTAAGCAGTCATCGTCAATCAGCACATTGTTTCAATTGCAGGAAATGGCTTTCTCAAATTAAAGCTTTTTTGAATGTCTTATTTCACCAACAGCTTAACAAAACGTATTGGCTGCCACTGTATTAAACAACGGAAGTCAAAATGGAGCCGTGGTGTGTATTAAAAAATGTGGACTTCATGTTTAATGCATCAGTCTCTGATTAATTATCCCTTCTGAGATTGTGACGTGTTGAAACTGATTTGGCAACCAGTGACTGTGCCCCCCTCCACCCTGCTGAATATTATGAGAGAGGAAGAAAATAAATGGGCTTACATTTTACACATAGGCTGCAAGTTTATTTTCCCATCGCATTTATAATGTAGGAAAAGAACTTGCTCTCTCTGGTGTCTGCTTTTGTTTTGCCATCCATCTCATTTCTGCTTTCTTTCCGCACACTTCCCTCAGCTCTCTGCCTCTCCGCATGTGTCCGCTGTCTGTCTGTGCTGAGAAGGAATTATTTGAAAGATTAATTGCAACCTACTGTACTGTGGTTACTGTCAACAGCCCCACTGGACCATACAGAAAGAGTAACCCAGACAGGAAGTAAATGCAACATGGGAGCTGTTAACAGACTGGTGATGAGAGCGGAAAAAAAAAAGAAAATCAGGGGGTGGTCTGTGCCACAGGAGGAGATGGAGAGAATACAGAGGCAGAGGACAAGATGCAGGGAGAGAAAAGTGGAAAGGAGTGAGAGACGGGAACAACGTGGAAGGGAGGGCTGGGGCGAGAGAGAAAATGGAATTGGAGGCTACTGTAGCGTTACTCCATCTAGATGGAAAATATAGGTGGATTCAACGCTGTGTGTGAGAGAGAGGCTTAGGCAGTGGGTTATATGCTTTTGTGATGAGTTGGTGGGCCCTCGTGTGCATGTGCTTGTATGTACTTGCATGTGTGTGTGTCCTGGTGAGAGTTAGTGAATGCACTATCACTGTGCTTCTCTTGGGGGAAGCAGCACTCAGTCGCTCATATATACAACTTGATGTAGTCCCACACTGAGAAGCTCCACATTAAACAGCGTGTGAGCACCTAATGTCTGTCGACTAAGCCAATTTGACCTTATCTTGAATTTAAGAATGTCTCAACATTTTAAAAAAAGCACATGTACTAAGCACACTATTCATCTCCTTAGTAACCCACGGCTCAGTCCTTGGATCTGGTCTTCTTTTTATTTTTACATGATTCCATTCGACCCCATTATACAGAAAGCATAACATCAACTAACATAATTATGAAGACAGCAACTAAATGTACCTTGCTCTGTGACCAAGCAGCCGTAGATTCTCTCTGCAAGGGCATTTTAGGTATAGTTATGGATTCAGACCTCAACCTGATTAGCCATATCAAGACAATTACAAAGTCAGCCTAGTATCACCTGAAGAATGTATCAAGGGTTAGAGGACTTAAGTCTCAACAGGATTTGGAGAAACTTGTCCATGCATTAACTTCAGAAGACTTGACTCGTATAACGGTGTGTTCACAGGCCTCTGTAAAAAGTCAATCGGAAAAGCTGCAGCTGATACAGAACGCTGCAGCTGGAGTTCTCACTGAGACCAGGAAAGTGGATCACATCACTCCAGTTCTGAGGTCTTTGCACTTCTGTTTGCTGTTTCCCTTAATTGAACCAGACTCAATTGCTGCATCTCACTACTGCATTTTATTTCTTAAACTGCACTGCAACTTTTATTCATTTTCTTTTCTTTTCTTGACTGTTTTAATGTTTTCTGAACTGTTTTTAAATCTGCATCATGTTTTGCATTTAATTGTTTTATATGAAGCACTTTGAATTGTCTTGTTGAAATGTGCGATACAAATAAACTTGCCTTGACTTGGCCAAAATAAAATGATTAGAGGAGCCTGAACTTTCTTTTGCTAATGCAGAATAAACTGAGCTAATTGTCTTTGGCACAAAAGAAAGAATGCTTCCAGTTGGTGCTCATTTACAATTTCTGTCTCCACCTTTTAATAGCATCGATGCCCATTGTGAAGTCTTCATTCTGCCATATTACAAACATAGCAAGAATCAGATGATTTCTTGTCCAGGCCGGGCTTAGAGAATCTAATCTTTAATTTCCTGCAGGTTCAATTACTGTAATGGTCTTTTCTCAACTCTCTCTGGAAAAAATACATCTGCTCATTCATCATGCTGCTGCTGGAGTCCGAATAGAAAACAGGAAAAGTGAATACGTTGCCCCTGTTCTCAGGGCTCTGCACTGCCCTCCAGTGTGTCAGGCATCAGAGTTTAAAGCACTGCAAATGCATCTCAGACCGTCTATCCCCACATGAATCCTCTTTGACCTCTCGGTGGAGGGCTGCTAACTGTTCTTAGAGTGCAAACTAAACATGGAGACGCAGCATTTAGTTAATGTGCACCACAGCGCTGCAGCAAATGTCCAAAGGATATCAGACTTGCACCAACTTTGATCACTTTTAAACCCAAGAACTGTATTGTCTGTGACTGAAGCTTAAATACCAACCATGAACTATCTCACGCCTCCGCTCTTAACATTTTAATTTCCTTTTCAAATGTTTCCATTTGCATCATTATAATTGTATTGTTTGTCTTTCTTTTTATTGTGTTTTAATGCATAATGTAAAGCACTTTGAAATGCTTAAGTGTAGGAAATAAGCTTTAAAACACTTGCCATGCTTTCCCCTTACTCTCTCAGTGTGATTAGATAACTGAGTATTAATTGTTTGAGGCTGTGTTGTAGTTTTTGGAATATGTTCCATATGAAAGTCTTCTTTTGCCCCATTCCCTGAATTTAAACCTTTTTTTCTGCACTTTGAATTTGTTCAGTGAAAACAAAAATCATAGGGCTGGTAATGGTAGCAGCAGCAGCAGCGGTACTAAAATATGTCGTTGCAATTTGCATTCTGTTTAACAGACAGAGAGCACAACTGTAGTTGTCAATGTCCTCAAGGATCCTCCCGGCGCTGCCTCATCAATTACTTTGTTACTCAATAACTACTGGTAGACTCAAGTACAACAGTAAATGAGTTTATTGCATAACATTATATGGGCCAATGATGACTTTGGAAGCTCACTGCATGCATTAGGTTTGGTGGCCAGGTACTGCAATCCTGCACCTAAAACCCATTACTTACTTATCCTTCTATGAACACAGCAACGTTATGCAACGGTGTGAATACCATATGTCTCAGTTTTGGCCCATTGATATCAGTTTAAGCATCATCAGCATCATCATTTACCATCTTCTGGCTGGCAGCTCTCGAGAGCATCACACATTTTGATCAGTTAAACGTATTTCTTCTTGGCATTTTGTCATTAACTGACCAATAACAGTAGCTCTTCCAGAAGCTTTATGAAGAGGATGCGGGGATGCACCGTTCCAACAGTTTTCAGTCCCAACAGCAAAACCTAGACTTTGGGTATCGGCTGGCACCGGGTACCAATCCGATACCAGTAAGTAATCAAACTGTATGCCTCGGTGTATGAGATCATTGTGTTATGTTTTAGACAATATCAGGCCTAACTTGCTGTCCTAACAAAATGTAACAAAAAAATCATCTTCAAAATTACCAGGAATTATCAATATTTTGGATGCAGCAACAATTGGTCAACACTTTTTTAAAATTCCAGTTGGTAATGTATCAAGTATACAAACACAGATTGGATCAGCTACTTAAGTCAGTATCAGCTGTGTTGCTGCATCTCAAGGAGTGTGTAACTCTAACATTCCTTGTTTAATTATGTTATGATAATAGGACTGCAGGTATGTACAGATTATTGATTTTTTTTTTTTCAGACACCAGATAAATCACCAAATACCTTTTTACTAAGCTGTGGGCCGACATGTCCATCTTGTGTAATCAATGTGCTCCTACTGTAAGATTGCGGTATAGATACCAACCTGAGAAACATTACAAATCTGTTGTGGATGCAGCAACACTGCCCTTGCTGCCCTCTGTATGTCCACAGGGCAGATAGCGGGAGGGAGAAGGTGTTGCATTATGTTAAAGGTTTAACTTGTCCTCTGCACATCTTCGTCTCACAACTTTACCGATGCATGACTTCTTCTTTCACTTGCTATTCCTCACAAACAAATTTGATTCATTGTGCAGCGCACCATGTTGAAATTGTACCAGAAGTACAATTTATTTACCGCTGCAAATGCAAACTGCAGAACAGAAAATAGCGGACTCCCGCTGTGACAATTGGAGTGACGTCTTGCAAAAAGCGATACTCAAAGCAACATAATGCACTGTGCATGCACAGATACAGGTGTTGTGTTCTCCTGCAATGTTGCGAACACTTTGAAATACAGGCAATCCAGTTGATTCAACCATTCAATTGTGAAGCCTGTAGTGTTGAGATCTATATTGACATCGTGTTCACTCAACTGTGTGCTTAATTTTTAGGCCTTTTTGTATTTCCGGTTATGAATGTATATATTACAAGTTCAAAACCTTCACACACAGTAGTAATTAATGCATTTATTTTCATGCGTGTGTGCCATTGGCAGGCTGACACGCAGAGAAATGGCTGGTAAAACTACACAGACGGTCAGCAGTTGGTTCATCTCAGCGAGTCATGTCAGTCAGTTTACAAAGCTGTTACATGCTGACGCTCCAACTAACCCACACAGTGGGCAAACCACCAGTATTCACCCTGCTTCTTCAGTCTGGCCACATCGTCTGTGTTATATGTATGTGTGGGAGGGTTTGTGTGTATGTGTGTGTGTCAGGTATTGTCTGTGTCTCCTTATTTAATGTGTGCCTATTTAACTGTAAAGCGGATAGTCTGCTTGTTTGTTCGTGATGTACGTGTGGGTGTGTATATGATGTGTGTGAAAAAAGTACCCGGATCTTCAGCGTCCATGGAGCCCATTTGGAAGTGCACTATTGTTTTCTTTTGACCTCGCCTGCCTTGATTGAGGACTCGTTCACGTGAAGGGAGTAAAGATTATGTCTGTGGTTTCAGCTATCTGTGCATTTTGCAAAGTTTACAGCTTAATGATTTAAAGAAGGGCCATTTAAAGAAGGGCCGTTTGTACTGGGAAGGGGATTTGACTCAAAAACAATGACAGATGTCTCTTTCTCAATGTGAGCCTAGGGTGAAAAATTGTTTTAGGGCGATTGTCATAACATGGTGGACACAAAAGGTGTGATTCCACAGCTGGGCCTCTATGGAAAACTTGCTTCAAAATCCAACACTGTTCCTTGAAGCGTGATCTGCATTTGTGTGCATGCCGTGGCCTACACAGTGTGTGTGTGTGTGTGTGTGTGTGTGTGTGTGTGTGTGTGTGTTTGTGTGTGTGTGTGTGTGTGTGCCTGTGTGTGTGTGTGTGTGTGTGTGTGTGCCTGTCTGTCTGTCTGTGTGGCCTTTGAAATGTGCAGAGGGGGTTGTCTTGTCATTGTGCATCCGTCAGTCTTCCTGTCAAGACAGTCAGACAGCAAAGCGAAGGAGGGAGGAGTTGGAGACGAGACGGGGAAAAGGACAAATGAGAACAGGAGGCGAAAGAGACGGAGAGGCGTTTTTTTTTTTGCCAAGCTTAAATTAGAAAATTGTTCCAGCAAGTGTGTCTGTGTGAGTTTGACCCTTGTACTAATTGGCATGGCAACAAACACCCACTCAGACACAACTTTTGAGAGCTCCCGTGGTAGAAGAGGACTTTACACACAGTGGAAAGAAGTCCCTACAAAGATTAAACCATGTGTAAGAAAAAAAAAGAACATTATTCATCAATAATAGAGTAAAAGAAATCATCAATTCATAAATAATGGGACACCCCCACAAGACACTGAGAAACACAGAAACACACACACAAGTCCCAGCCGGACAAGAGTCAAACATCCTTTTAGAGATCGTTTGATTCACACAAATGCAGTAATGAGCTCTTCAAGCCTCGCCTATACACACAGGCAGGCTCCCCCATGTGTATTCACCCAACTCAAACATTAACAGTCGAACAGATTGAGTGCACACACACCACATAATCCCCAGCTTTCTTTTTCAAACTGTTTCTTACACACACACACACGCACGCACGCACGCACACGTGCACGCACACACACACGCACACACACACACACACACACACACACACCCCAGAGCTGCTAAGCGCACCCCTGTATCTTCAATAATGTGTCATCTGTACTTTAATTAAGCTTGACTGCCATTGCCTGGTGTACTGCAGTGTGTGTGCATTCTTCATGCCTAGCCACAGAGGGATGTGTGTGTCTGTGTGTGTGTGTGTGTGTGTGTTCAGTCAACTATCTCTGTGTCTGTGTTTGACCACAGTAGATGGATTGGCCTGCCTCTTGGTCTCTCAGTCCCTCGGCCCTGCTCCCTTCGGGACTTCACAGCCCAACAAACCATCACGTTCTCACCCAGATGCTGACCTTTGGACCAGAGGAGTTTAGAGCTAAACTACTTCCACCGTACGGGTCGGGTTATGCTCAATCACAACTAAATTGAACGCTGTGTTGTCTGACCACATCGGAAACAAGTGTTTCTAGCTGTTGCGAATGGTCTCACCTGCAAAACAAAAGGCTTGCCATCATAAAAAGGGGATATTATTTAAATATGGGGGGGAGAGAGAGAGGGAGAGGGAGGGAGGGAAGGAGAGAGACGTAGAGGGAGGGAGTGAGGGAGGGAGAGTGGGAGCGAGGGAGAGAGAGAGAGAGAGACTACAGCAGCAGTTCTGCCAGAGTACACTGATGTTGGCAACATCTTTCTCTCTTAATTTTGGCCTTATTTCCACCATAAATTGGCATTTTGTACACCCAAAAAATGAGCTTTTCAAAATGCTCTCCAGAGTAGATACACTGGCATCAGGTTTTTGTTTGGTCAGGGAAAATGTTGCTGGACATAAACTCGCAGAGACGTGTTTTGGGGCTGTGTCCTAGTAAAGTTAGGAACATGACTTTCGGTCGCCTCAAACTTTCTCTGCAATCATTCACTGTAAATGTCAACATAGCCTTTCAAAAGTGTTTGTATACTGTTTTTATGTTTATTTTGATGAGTCCTCCATCATAAAATAGTGATCTGACAAAAGGGAATTACATTTATGCGCCTTGATCAAATCATTTTGTTGCTGATTCAGTTGTTTGACATTATAAATAGAAAAAGATGCAAACGGTGGCAGTTTGTCTGTGTCTAAAACAAATGTGCTTGTTGAACGCTTGTTTACGTGCTTTTGTGTGTATTTGTTATTTGCACCTGATTGTTTGCGCCGTTATCTCCATATAACCAATGTGGGTGATGGGAGGCAATCAATTGTCCAACTACACCATTAGCAGCAGCCTGGAGGAGTAAGTACGTGTGTGTGTGCGTGTGCGGGATGGTTCTCTCTGTTAATTTGTGTCAGGCTATTTAGATTCACAAAGCAGTCAGAAGAGAGAGAGAGTGAGAAAGAAGGGAGACGAACGGTAGAGACGACCGAAAGGGACAGAAAACAAATGGAGTGGAAGGAAAAACAAGACCCGTGGCAGCGAGAAAGAGGGACAGATTAGATGGGAGAGGGGTAGACAGAGTGAGAAAATAGGATGAGAGAAGTGTCAGGGAAGGCCAAAGAGTCAAAGTCAGCGTTTAATCCTGGCGAGGGCTCACAGGCGGGAAGTAATCAGCCTCACTACAAGTTACCGACCACACAAACGTACAATATCATGCCCATCACGTGTTGAGGTTTACCCTGATATCCACTCAATACTATTGCGCTCTCAAACACCAGCATTTCTGGAAATAGAAAATACTACGTGAGCAAACAAACATTTTCACAATTTGCGCACCATGTGACCTTTATCAACGAGGACATAAGGTCGTGTCCAGGATTAAAGAAATACTGAGGAGACAAACGTTCTCCAGTGCAGCCGCAGTATTGGACTAGATACCAAACTATGTAAGAGAGTTTGTATTTATTCATTTTGAATTCTACGGTCTAATAGCTGTTTCAAAGAAATCCCTGCACTGTTGGAAATATTGGATTGGAATAAGTTTGAAGGAGAAATAATACATATCTCCATTTTATTTAAACGTGCTTGCTTAGAAATTGGTCTTTGAGTCTGTTTGAGTGTCTTTTTGCATATGCGTAATACGTGCCTTGATGTATACTAACAGTATCTGCCTGTATTTGTTTTCCCGGGACTCCACTGCTGCCCCGAGACAAGGACATTAGTTACTCGAGAGCAAATTACTTAATTCACAGGCCATTTAGCTCTGATCTCTTCCACCCCAGTAACTAGACTCTACTGTCTGCAGCACTAGCATTAGCACCTGCGTTAATTTCTTCATTCATTGCTGTTGCATTAGCTTAGCTACAGACCCTGTGCCGCCCTATTAATTAAGTCTGGTTTTAGCACGGTATATTTCAGATCACGTTAGCATGCTAACTGAGGCAGGACCACTCTGTCTTGCCTTGTTGCCTCCCTCATCACACGCCTGTTTCTCTTCTCTGCCTTTACTTCTTTGTCTCCTTGCCATCCCCACTATCATTTTCTCCTGGGGTCACTGGCCAACCATGACAAAGAAAAGAGCGTCTGTGTGCTGAATTCATATCCGTGTGAGAACCTTTTTATTGAGATTTAGACCCTTGTCATAGTAACATATGTTCGGGTTATGGCTCTGTTTTAGACTCGAGATTAGGATCCGGTTGAGGTTAAACTTTAAGGGCGAGACGTATAACAGTGAAAGAATGGGGAAAAATGGTTTTAGCCTGGGAAATTAATGTCCAGCTGTGTGTGTCTATGTGCTTTAGACGTTCAGATTGGCTCTGTTATTATCTGCAAGTTGGGTGTGTGTGCGTGTGTGAGCTCATGTGCATGGAATAATATGTGGCTCAGTTTTGATTGGAAAAAGGGATGTGCAGTGGACGACTGGAGGGAGATGAGAAGTTGGAGTGGGTGACATGATAAAGTGGAGGGTGGGATGAGAACTCGTAGGCAGGGTGTAGGACAGCTGTCCAACAGAGGAGAGTGATGGGTGGCAATGCCAGTGGTGACAAGAAAAAGAGGTGAATACAGAGTAGGAGGCAGCAAACCAGTGCAGAGGCATTTTATGAACAGCATAATTCAAAACTGTAGACCCAGTCCCGACCTCTACAGGTGTACATTTGAGGTTTTCCTGATTTCTGTAAATAGTCAGAAATACAAGACACCATTGTATTTCCTTCGTTTTTGTTACTTTATCGTTATAATCCACCACATTTTAGAGGGAAATATTACTATTATAATAACTACTTTTTATTCCACTACATTTAGTAATGGTTACTAGTCCCAGAGCCCCAAAATCACAACATAGACAGATTGACCGTTGGGTTTTTTACATTCAGGCGGGGTCAGGATCAGGAGATCAGTCACATGAGCAAACAAATCCAATATCGAAAACAGGCAGTCAGGGTCACAAAATGATGTGCGATGATGTGTGAGTCAGTAAGAGCGACTCTGCATGTGTAACACTGACACTAATACATAGTAATATTATGACCAATGTATATGAGGTAATGTTGTGGATTAACCCGCTCAACAGTACATGAAGTTCCAGCACAACATTATATACCAATGCATGAATAATAATAATAATCTACTGATAAAATATGAATCACTTTACGAGTGAGTATAATTCTGATTCTTGAGTATATTGTGCAAATGATGCTGGTGAGACTGAGCTCTTTGCTGAATTGAAATGTAGAATCCACCATGACTTGTATTTTCGCAGTGTGGTATTGTGACTTTTACACAAGTAAATGATAAGAATACAGAAGTGTTTTTGACCTAAACTCCCCATTGCTCATCTTAATCTCAGTAATTTGGCTATGATTGTATACTCAGTGTAAAGCTCCTTTGTAGAATGTGAAGATAAGTTAAGTAAGCATTATCTCTCTTACATGTGTTATCACAATTCGGATTTTTATAATACGAGACATGTAACCTTGCCTGTTTTAATCTAAATGGAGATGCATGGAGGCAATGCGTTTTGCATTTTTATAAGAATCGTGTTGGGAGGCATTAAAGCTTCTTGAGTTAAACTGATCTGAGGAGGGAAATCAAGACGGAGAGGGAGACAACACGACACAAAGAAAGATTAAGAGAGAGAAACAGAGTGAGAGAGACTGAATGAAAGAGATCAACAAACACAGAAACAACCTCTAATTAAGACGCACGGAGAGAGTCTGTCATTGAAGAGGACTGATGGCGGCTTTAAAGGACGAGAAGAGTTCTCTCAGTAATGGTCATCATCTGGCCTTTAGCGGTCCGTCCATTCCAGCCTCCCAGTGACATCACTTCTCCTCCCTGTAGGGGCGTTGGGCGTTAGTGTCGCCGCGGCAACTGGCTCTCCTCCAGCTGTTGCCAGGCGGCAGTCTCCATGGAGATGTATATGGATGGGGGGAAGGGGACGGGGACGTGGGTGGAGCTG
>NW_027176251.1:8599696-8652196 GCF_023055335.1 Clinocottus analis | reverse complement strand
GGCGCATGGGTGAAAGTTGCCCTTGTTGTAAGAGAGATGTTGTTTGCAACCGAGTTTAATAATAATTTAAGTATATGTATAGCTCATCTGTGTGTAGATGGAAAACATAGTGTTTGTATTAGTGAGTTGTGAAAATGGCATTATGTTCTACCAGCCCTGCATGTGAAAAAAAAAATGCTGTCGGATACAGTAGCCTGCTCTGTCTCCGTACACATTTCCCATTTGATCAAAATTAAGCTGTCAGAGATGGTCATGTCTGGGATGCATACTTTCCACCAATACTAAACAGCCATGCTGGTGTGCGTGCATGTGTGTGTGTGTGTGTGTGTGTGTGTGTGTGTGTGTGTGTGTGCACGCACAGCACATTAGTGCCGTTTTTCAGGAGGCACGCTATAGCAGGTTTTAGCTTTGCCTAAATCTGTGCCATATTAGTATTTATATATTCAACTTCAGTTTCCACACATTTACACACAAGCACATAGTAAGTACACAAACGGCGAACACACACACACACACACACACACACACACACACACACACACACACACACACACACACACACACACACACACATAGAGAATCCTTTATTTATTTGTGGGAGTTTCTAAGCTAATTAGTTTAAGTCCAGGGGAAAACCGTAATTACCTCCCAAGAGTAAAGGAGGAGGACAAAGGGAAAAAGAGAGGACGAAGGTCTAGAGGGAAAAAGTACACTGTAAAAGACTGAAAGAGAAAGTTGTGGAGTGGGAGGAGCTTTGTGTTTGCAACTGAGTGATCACTGAAATGTCTTCTACGAAAAGGTGTGCGTGTTTGTGCGTGTGCGTGCGCCAATCTCGCTAAGCTAACGGTGTGTTTGTGAGCGTGGGCGATGAGCGAGACATCCCTAACTGACACCGACAATACTGTATAAATTGATTGACAGAGGGACTGAGAGGGAGCAACGTGACAAAAAGGCAGAAAGACAGAGAAAGAACAAATATAGCACTTTACATTTTTACAGAGGAGATACAGCAAGGTAGAGACACAGAACGACACAGTGACAAAGTTACACAAATAAGAGAGGCAGATGCAAGAGAGCCCAATAGCAAAGTGATGCAGAGATTGAGCGATAGAAGGAAAGACAGAAATCCAATGAGCGAAAGGATGAAGATGATGAGGAAAAATAGGCCACCTTTTTTTGGGCTCAGGCAATCAATCATTCTATTAATCTCAATCCTTCCCCATCTCTCCATGAATTTAATACTGACTCGCTGCCTTCTGCCCCCGACACATTGTATCTTCATTTATGTCTCTGCTTCTATTCTGTTCTAACTAGCACAGAATAAACAGAAGTACATTACTTGTAGAATTACTTTCAATTACTCAGCCCGTCTCCGTTCCTTTAATTAAACAATTTCAAAGACTCCAGAGAACACATGAAGCAGCTTACACGGTTTGTATTTAACCGCCTCTCATCCGTCTGTTTCGGCAAGTCTCAATCTGACACTCACTACAGGTATACATACACACTTGAGGACCTGGCTGGCTGACATTTCAACTTCCAGTTACTAAAGAAAAGTCATACTTTTTCGTCAAATCATCCCTATTTAAAGTGTTAAAAACACACACACGATAAGCCATCAATCAGAAGGAAACAATCTCAGTGATTGTATTGTATTGCATCCTGGACTCCAGATGTTGTAACATTCTCCGCTGTCCTCTTCCCTTTGTCTTCACGTGGACATCTGTTTGTGACAATGACAGAATCCAACGTACGTGTACGATTATGACACAATGATTGAACACAATACAAGTGGATTATGTGTTCTACAGTATTGCGCGACAGTGTGATCCACCATCTGCCGCCATGCAAACGCTGATACTTTCATCTCAGTGTGCACCGGAAAAACAGCAGGCTCACATTGGTGTACTTTTTACAGAGGTTACCCTGTTAAGTTTTTTGCTTGTTTGTTTTGTAAGGGATATAGCATTTTTCTTAAACAAAAAGTATTTCTGAAAGTAAGCATTTGTGTTGTGTTGCATGTTTCCCTGCATTGCTTTACTGCAGTACGTTTGCAGAAGGTTCAGAGGACTTTAGAAGCTGCTACATAGTTTCTGTCTTCTTCAATGGTGCACAAAACATTGTTTAAACTAAACCTAAACAAGCGTTACATAAATATTTCTGCATATTCTTCTCCTGCAGTGTTGCTGGTGTGTGGTACACTTTCCCCTCTCTACCACTCTTAATCTCTCAATATCGCTGGCTGTTTTCTTTTGTAGCTTTTCTGGTCTTTCATATGGACCAGAAAGGTCTATCTATATATATATATATATATATATATATATATATATATATATATATATATATATATATATATATATATATATATATATATATATAAACACATTGTCTACGTGTCCATCAGCAGTTGGTCTCCTGGTCCTTGCATGTTTCAAGGCCATTAGTCACATTGTCACGGGGTCACTGAAGGTCAAAACAACTTGTTTACTTCTTGGTGCTCTGAGCTCATCTGTTCAACTCTCTGTATGTCTTTGTTTCTCTTTGTTCTCTTCCACTTAGCTATGTGACCTCCCTGCTTCGTTTTTCTGTTAGGTATCTAATTACTTTGCTTTTGCTCTGCTACACGCGCTCTGCATGTCTGCCAGTCAGTATAGTATATGTTTACATGTCTTTATTAGCAGGGAAATGGACAATAGGTGCTAAAGCAATCACAATGTGAAATATATGAAATGTCAAACAACACTGTTTATCACTTGCTGGTTTTCGGTTGACTCATTTTCTAACCTCTTCTAACTCTCCATGTCTGTTTCACCTCAATTTATATTCATACAAGCTCGCTTATTGGCATTATAAAATATTTTTCTCGTTGCCAACATACAAGTGCAAATCACATCAACTGTGTAAGGCTCTATTTGCCTCATCTGTTTTCTCGATATGTCGTAATTCTTTGAAAAGGTCTTTTTTTTTTAAATGGTTGAGTAATTTCCTTTTTCTCACAAACATTACTCAAATAAGAAATGGTTTGTTAGGGACCATTTTTCGAGCCAGTATGTAAATCAGCAGAATGGTGGATGTGCTATTGACTCAAAAGTGCAACGGTGTGGCTCATTAATGCATTTTTAATGGACAACAATGCCACAGAGGAAGGCTCTGGCTACACTAACCATATTTGTTCGTAGAATACATGGAATTTATTTACAATATGAAAAATACAGAATTTCACAAGACACCATTCCTTTATCACCCTTTCTCGTGTTTCTCTCGCTCTAATCCACCACTCTCTTTCTCTCTCAGTCTGTTTCGCATCAATTTAAATGAATTCCAAGACGCTTTATTGACATGATTAAATCCTTCTGAAATTGCTCAAGCACATGTGCAAATCACATTACCTATACATCTCAATTTAGATTGAATAAATAAATCCTTGCAAATCATACAAATATATGCTATCTGTTCTCTCACAGCATTGCATGTCAGTGATCTTTTATTTAGACGATGACAGTTTGTTGATCCTTGTGGGGAAATAGTAAGTTCACACCAATAACTTCCCTTTTGGCAATTACAACATTAATTAGGCATCATAAGTGGGAGGTATGGAGTGTTAGAAAGACCACAGATTGCTAATTTAAAGTTCCCTGTCACTGGAAGATGTTTATAACAGTTCCAGCTGTTTATGTTGATCAAAAGATAAAGTCCAATACACACAAATATAAAATGAAATGCTCTCCGTCTGTTCCGCCTGTTTTTTCCTCTCCTGACTTCTATGCGCTCCCTTTTTACCCGACTGTCTGTCAGACTCTGTGTCTTCTGTGCTGCTCTTTAAATGTATTATAAAGCCATTTTCTTACAGTAGCCTCTCTGTCTCCAAGCCTCCCCCTGCACCAGATATCTCCCCTCCTACGGCTTCAAATCAATGCAACTGCACAGGCCCTTCCTCTCCCTCTGACTTTCTGAATGCGGTTCTCTCTCTCATTCTCTGAATGCTTTTCCCTCCCGCAGCGCTTTCTTCCGCCCCGTCTCTCTCTCTCTGACGGCTCTTGCCCCCGTGTCTCCATCTCACTTTGTCTTTTACGCCGTATGTCTGTCTCTCTGTCTGCCATCTCTGCTGGACAGTTAATCTGTTTCCATAAGACTTTCTCTGTCCTTCGCTGGCTGGATTTGAAAATGTCAGATGAGAGCCAGAGAGCAGTCATTTTCTTTTTTTTTTTCCTCTGACACACAATGTCCCTTCTCTCTGATTTGCACAAATGCAGGCGAGTAAGTACGTATACATGAACAGGCTCAAACATGATTGCTTCTTCCACTTCTCCTCACATGCACACACAAACACACACCAGCACATACATGCGCACACATCCTCTATTGCTCACACAAACGCACTTGTGTTGACTCACAATAATTGGTAATACTGTCTTTTACATATGACAGCGCACACATGGTTTTTATAAAGGCAGCTGAACACACTCTTACAATATATACACAGTGTAGCGACGAGTGATGGTGTCTAATTTTTACCCCGTTGACATGTCTCATGTAGGCTTGCCAGTAATGAAGCCTGTGAACGTGTCTGCTCTTCAACACCGCAGCCAATTAGGGCAGAGATCCTGAGCGTGGCTTTTAAAATCCTCCAGAGCGAAGGATGTGAACAGACCGAGTCGTAAGACAGCCATGTTTTTTATTCTCTCACATCATTATCTCCTGAAAGGCTTGTGCCCGTGGAGGGATCATGCGGGCGTGTGAGTGATCTGTCCGTCCACGGCTAATCTGGGGTCGTACTGGACCCATCAGTACGTTTCAGAATTTTGTTTGTCGCATTTTGTATAAAACTTTTTTATTGACAGTTTTATACTTCCTTTGCTTAACCAACGCTTATGACAAACTGAACCGAGCACTTACTACAATAGAGCCTTCTCATGCTGTTACTGTAGTTACTTTCACTGCGAGGAAACCTCGTTAGCGTTGAGCTGTCAGCCGCAGGCCACCCGGGTCCTGCGGTGTGTTTAGCTACTTAAGCTAACGGCTTACGGAAACACACAATACATGAATGTGTTTCACAGTTTGGAGGTAAATGTACTTTGAGTTTGGAGTTACAGATACTTTACATCAGTGTTTACATTGTACCAAATATCTGATGAAAGTTACCAGATACATTTACTCCTTTTGTGTTTAAACACTGCTGATGTACTTGTACTGTTATACAAAATCTGTGTGTAGTAGTGAATGTGCTGTATTGATTACAAAAAGCTTTACATAAACTCAGCGGCGGGCCGTGGATTTTTTACCTGCGTTTTCAGTCGGAGTCGATCAACTGTGCACGCCGTCTGATCCAGCGGCCACGCAGCGGCTGGAAGCAGCAGGCAGAAGGCAGAGCATCAGAGGCAGCTGTGCAATGAGAAAATAAGCTAATGGCGGGGGGAAATCATTGTAATACATGTAGTGTATTTGCAAAAAATAAATAAATTATAAAATAGCGATAACTTTTAATTATTAAAAAAAAAATCATAAATTAGCTATAACTTTGTGATTCTGTTTAGGCCAGCAGAGAAGGCTTACCCGCCACTGCATGAACTATATGTATAACCAAAAAGAAAGGACTAACTCAGATGTAATCTGGATTAGTTTAAAATCAATCCTATTAATCTGGTGTGTAATTTTTATAATTTTTCTACAAGGCATTAACACTTATGGTGTTTTTTATGCCGCTTACAACAAATATCCAAAGACGATATTAACAAAGTTGGAATGAACATTTGTTTTATTTTTGGGATGTTTTACATTCACTTTTTTGAGGTTTTTGTTAACGATGTTACCAAACTGTTGTAGTTGAAAATGCCCCAGAACCAGAAGAGCTCTGCCTACAGAGGACATTCTTCTAGTCTCGTGAAGACTGGAAATGGAAGGTGACTTTGCCATTTTGTTGATGCTGGCATCTAATTTGTTGTGAGTGGAGAAAGCAAATTAGTGATGCTAATCTCAGTTATGGAGAATTTGTTTAATTGGAAATCCTCATGATGGAGGAGAAAAAAAGAAAGAAGTAAAAAATAAAAGCGAGTGTTTTTGTGTCTGTTTAACCACTCAAAACGATTTTTCAACATGTCGGATCTGAAAAAGAAGTTTAATTTCACAGCTACTTGGGGACGTCTTTGCGAATGTGGATGTGTGCAGGAGCATCCGTTAACTGCGAGTGATGTATGTGTGTGTCTCTTGGATGCCTCTCAGTATGTGCATGTATGTGTTTGTTTGTGCACACGTGCCAGTAATTGTCTGTGTGTGTGCATAATTTAATGCGATGCAGTGTCAATAGCAAAGTTTATATGCACGAGTGTTTAACAGCAGCTGTGTTTGTCTGCAAAGGAAATGGATGACAAGCTCTTTGTCCATTTGCAAATAGGCTGCAAGTGTGACTCCTACTCAAAGAAGCAGTGAAAGACTCATAGTTGCAGCTTCTTTCACATGGGTGTTGGAAAATGATGGGAGACCAATGCTTACAAAAGAGTGAAACATAGGAGGAGATGTGTTTCCAAAACATCCAAAACAACTGAAGAAGGCCAGATTGAGAGGTAAAGGGAATGCGATTCTGACTATTACAGCAATGAACAGAGGGGGTGGGGAGGGTTTGATGAGCGGACGTTGAGTTGAGAGGTTAAATGCTGGGCAAGAGGATAAAGCCAAAGAGAAACACACACACTGAGAATAAGAAAGACAGGAATAGACAGGGTCATGCCAGTTTCCCCGTTGTCAAAGTCAAATGCCGCTGGTCGCTCCAGAAACATGCAAATGAGGTGCAAATGAGTTGAACCGCGAGCGAAGAGGGGGCGGTCTTCATGTTGACGTTGTCATGGAGATGCCCGGTGACTCACAGAAGCGCACGTGCGTGTGTTTGTGTGCCGGCATGTGGCTGGGTGGATGAATTGGCCAAGGGGTGGGAGAGGGATATAAAAGATGGGTGGACGGACTGCTAATGGAGATGAAAGCGTCAGAGACTGTTTACCTCAAAGGTGGATCAAGATGGAGAACTGCATCTGGCCGCTAATGTAAGAATCCTGGGACACATTTGATAGAGCATGAACTGAATAATAGGCGAGGATGAACAATTGATGTTATTGGCGGAAAATTAAGTGGAGAGGAGGAAAACAATCTGACAAGGCTTCGAGGAGAGAGTCTGTCTGTAATGTCTCTTCATCTCTTGTCTTCCGTTCTTCAGGTTAAACGCCCTCTCCTCCCTTTATGCATTATCTTCCATCGTTTTTTGTTGACAGTCAGCAGCGCTCAGCTATTCTTCTTTCAATTCTCAAGGTTCAATCTCAACAGCCTGACTGTTAAAGCTGAAGCACCATGAGGCAAAACAGGTACTGGAGCTGTGAAGTGAATGACATGCATGCACACTGGTGGCCATGTACAAGTCCCTTGCTATATATATATATATATATATATATATATATATATATATATATATATATTCCTTGGATAAGTGGTGCAGCCATACTACAAGTAGTATTTTTCCAACACGAGTGTTTCCTTCAAATAAGGCCGAAGTAATATACTGACAATATCCATCTCTGTCTTGTTCTCTCATTATTTTGTCAAATACAGACGCGGTGTCATGCCCCTTGACACTCAAGGCACCCTTTACCGTCTGTGTGAGATGCACCAGGCTTTTAACTTCCATCCGTGGCAAAATAAAAACAGGACTTTTACCCAGGAGGCTGCAAGTTGTTTGCTGTGTGAAACCGAATCTCAACGTTGACTTATATTATGTTGCAAATATTGAGTTTACTGACGCAACATGCACAACTTGCGTACATAACTTAAGTTACAAAACAATCCATGAGCCTTTTCTAAACCTACAACGTTAGTCCTATACTGTTTGTTGGAAAATGAGGCTTAAGAGGTACCCAGAGCACCATGGGGGTCTGGACCAAGCGTTCACATGTGACAACTTGGGCATGAGAATGGGTTGTAAAGTCTCAACCAGCAGGCCGCTCCTTTGAACTTTGAGTGACATTGAAAGCAGCGCTTGTGTTGTTCTCAACCACTTTCTCTTGGGAATGGAGCCAGAGTGTGCAGCAGTTCATAAAGTATGCAGTTTAAAGTGGAGCTTCCACAGTGACTGCATCTGTATGTGCATATCAATATGATACTGTATGCAGAGAAACAAACTCTTAATTACATTATGAGTCAGAAGCCAATTGAGAACCCAGAAAAAAAACAACCCTCTTAAAATAAGCACATGAGGGCGAGCTGGAGGAGTTAATGATTCTCAGCAGCAGCAACAATGGACAATGAAAAAAGAGGTAGAGATAATGAAGAAGAAAACATCACATGGACCACAAAGGGCAAACGAGAGAAAGACAGAAAATGAAGGGATGCAGAGTGCAGGTATGGAAATGAGAGGAGCGAGAGAGAGAGAGAGAAAAAGGAATGGAGGTAAGTGAGGGAAGGAAGTAAAACGAGCTATGTGAAGAGGAGTGGATGGACAGATGAGGGAGGAAAGCAGTCGTGCAGGGAAGGGCTTTGAGGCAAGGGAGAGGGCTAACAGAGGACCATGTTTTACAAATTGCCATTTGAGAGCAGCCAACGGAGGGATGAAGGGAGAAAAAAAAAAAAAAAATGAAACAACCACAGACCGGCTCCAGATTGCACACAGCGAGAGATGTACTCAGGCACCTCCAAACACTGCATCATGCACACATGGGTGAACACACAAACACAAATGATTCAGACACAGGTAGACAGAGATGCACACCAACATGATTTGATGGGTAAATTGCGGTAGCATACTTGTCGTTGTGTCTGTGAACCCATCCTTACCTCTCATTGATTCGCCTCATGCGCTGACCCCTGCACATACCGCATGTCAACTTTCATGGGACCGAGTTACATTTTTCTTCTCGCTCTGACTCTCTCATGAGACTTGCTGGAGTTGTGTCAAAAGCTGTTTTCCCATCAATTTGTGTTTCCATTCACCTCTACCTGAACCCAACCTTCGCAGTAGGCCCAACCAGTCATCTTCGCAGCCAAAAAGTAGGAGAAGCAGAATTCAACATGAACATTTTAAAACATTTTGCATGAGGCTTTCCAAAACTGAATTTGTGAATGCGTGATTGAAACACAGACGTGTGTTGACAGACATGGCACATTTCCAATGGGAGAAAAGTGTCACGGCATGACTTTGGCTCCATTTGTACATGCAGCATTTCGTAATATGCTGGCAATGTCAAGGGCTGCTGCACAGCGTGATTGCATAGTTTGTCACCATTGTAATAATGGCCTCTTCTTTTAAACTAAAAAGAAATGAGAAACTCTCATGTCTTAAGTGACTCATTTACGTAAATGTGGAATTGTACATTTAATTTCTATTTCTATGCTCATCCACAGGATCGACAAAGTTACCCATCTTCTCACCTTGTCTGCGGGGTTTAAATGCTCAGCATATGCTTTTTCTATTTTGCTAAGACACAGCTGTGTGTTGAGGCATGTTTACATTTCTTCCAAATATACAGATGAGTGGTTTGAATTGATTAATTTCACTGTGTGAGAAGGCAATCTCTTACATGCAGTGTTGTTTTTGAGATTTTGGGAGATGTCTTGTTATTCTCTGTTCATTCCTGCCGTTCAGTCCTGTATGTTCAGCCTCAATGTTGTTACAGCAAGAACTACAGCGAGTTACTCACATGGTGATTCTAACCTGGAGTCAAAACCCAAGCCAAACTTCGGAAGTAATTATTTTGCAAAAACTCTCACTCTGCATGTTAGAAGTAGGAGTGTGTACACACATACATAAACACACACACAGTTAGAGACACTCTGGCTGTCTTTGTCTTTCTGTTGAGCCGTCCAAATCCACCAGGCGCTCACACTGCAGCGTATCCTTCCAGGAGCCTTGCTGACACGCCTTTCTCTTGGCCCTTATCCTTCCTCCTCCAGCTCCACGCTCCAGCAACACAGGACATCATAAAAGTCCCATCAACGCAGCACCACTTTTCTCCCCCTCCCACCTCACAGCCCCGCCGCTCCCCTCCAGTTCATCCCGGCCATCAGCTGCAAATGAGGAAGTGGACTGAAAATGTAACGGGAAAAATATCTTCCCTGGCAATTTGACTCAATAACACTTTAGATTATAAAAAAAAAAGGTTATTGAGCTCAAGTTGATTTGTCAGGCCACATTAAATAGTGAGTAGTAAATCTTAAGTTAAATATGTATTGTTTCTGCAGCCCTTTTTTGGGCAGGGGGGATGAATGTACTTTTTCAAGACATGGTGTAAACAGACACGCATAAGTTAACACTTAGTGTATATCTTCTTTAGGTCTACAGTTAGACACATGGTTAATTCCCTCCTATTTTGGAATATTTTAAACCTGCATGGTTTGTGTAATGTTTTACCAGGTAGCAGTTTTCAATGATTTTGAAGCTATTCCACCTGTCTTAAAAACGTTCACACAATGTGTAATTCTGTGAAACAGTAAGTGAAAGTGAAAGAAAGTATTCATCATTTAACGTAGTGCTGGGCCTGACTATTGATTCATTAAAAATAATAAAGTTGCTTTTCATTAGTATAACTTTCAATCGTTCACACCACATCTAGTAACTTCTTCTATTTCCAAACTACAGTCTCTGGTGCTTCAACACAACTCCTAGATTTGATTCTTTATGCTTCAGTCGCTCTCTTGCTGCAGAAATTGCAGCTGGTTCGCCACAGCAAGCCTTTTTATGTAGAATCAGCCACGGGGCGCATAACACCTCTGTTCTTGGCTTTGTGTCACTCAATACTGGTGGAAAGCAAAGTTGATTTTAAGATATTTAAAACCCGTATTAATCTCTGTAATCAGTCCCCCATGCCGATGCTTCTGCTTTAGTACTTGCGGTTCCCTACTTGAGTTTCAGGATCAGTGAACCTTTGTTGTGACTCTTGGGGTCTACAGTAGCTTTATTCTTTGCCTTTAGGTCAGTCAGTTTTTAAGTGTGTCTGTCGCTATTTGTACAATGTGGCCTTGTAGCAACGACGATGCTTGGCTGTGTGAAGTCTGTCTCTATCATTTATTTTGCTTTATTGACTCACGGTGTACTTTGTGACACTCGCTATATAAAGATGCTACACAAATGCATTTAACCTTAGTACCTTACTGAGAACAAAACATGTAAGCCTTTCTTATTAAATAAATGTAGTTGAATTACGGTTTTATCAAAACGTAAAGGCAGCAAAACAGACTTATTTGAAAACACACACAGACCCACACACATTACGTATGGCTCTCAAGGTTGACAAGATAAAAGCTCTCTGGAAGAATAACACTTCACTGCTTCTTCAGCTTTTTTCACTTTTCCTGTTATCCTCATTGATTTTATTTTCCAACCGCATCCATATTTCAGACGCTACTGCATTCCCTTAAAATGTATTTGTTCACCTTCAGATGGTTTCAAACATAGCTTCACATTGGCCTCATACACAATGAGATCATTGTCACAATTGAGGGAAATAGCCCTTTGAAAAGGTGGGACACAGTGTTGCATTATTTGGTGTGTCATTCAGGTAGTGTGAGAACTGTGTCACACGGTTCTGTCTCATACTTTGACAAGGGCCTTCTCCATTCTCTTCTGTCAATATAGGGCAGATCCACTGGGAGAACGGGCTGAATACATGAGCCGTTTGGAGAAGAGCCTTTTCATGCACTGACCCTCTCCGGGGTTTTCTGAATTCTGTTTGTGTCACAGAGACGTGTGTGCGTGCGTGCGTGCGTGCGTGCGGGTGTGTGCGGGTGCGCGTGTGTGTAAGGGTCAACAAAGACTGATGATAGGCTGACGTAACAAGCACCAATCATATAGGAGGTTGGCCTGACCGTCAACTTGACTTTGATTAATGTACAGAAGCTCTATTGATGTTGTTGTTGTGGTGGTGGTTAGTGGTGTGCGTCAGTGTGCAGAATGTGTATCTCGAAGTGATGTGTAAGAAAACTGGTTTCCTAGCGTTTTCTTTCTTACCTCTATTTCCACCAGTTAATCTGATTTTAAAGTATCAAGAAATGATCTAAAATCAAGTCAATTATGTAAAATCCTGATAAATATCAGTTGATAAAACTTCTATTGGCCGCCTTGTTTTTTTTCACTGTTCTATTGTATTGTCAGTCTGGCTCGGGGGCCCAATAGGACAACGGACCTTCAAGCCAGAACCTCTGTGTGAAAGGACAGTAAGGTTTCACATTGTAGAGTGAAAAGAGCAAAATGTCATTCTTACAAACTGAAGAAATAATCCAAATGTTCTCTTTGAAGTTGCGAAAAGAAAGAAGCATTGTGACACCTTCAAAGGGTGAGTGTGTGTGTTTGTCCCCTCAGGCTTACATTAGGATGGCTGCAGTAGGTCTTCTGCTCCATGGTGCTTTGACTAAGAAGAAATAAAGAAGTCTAAACCTGTGTGGTCACTCCACTACCAAAGTCAGGAAGCCTTCTCCAACCCAATACCTCGGGGACCATCATCTCATAATTTGTCTGTGAGTTAGTGGGACTCTGGTGCATAATCAGCAGCTCATTTGCATTCTAAAACCATTTGTCTCTTCACTTTCTATTACCGGAACATTCTCTGAGCCGTCTCTTCACAAAAGGACCTCATTTACTGTAAACCGTAGTGATCAGAGTCTCCTTGCCACAGGGCCCACAACAACTTCTGTAAAGGGACATACAAATATGGGCGTGAGCTTTTCTGCTTCTCGTCATTTTCATCTAAGGACCCAATGACAATTAGCCGTACATTTCTCAGACTTTTCAGGTTACACAGGTGGTAAACGGTGGGACTGGAGGCTCTGATTGTTGAAATGGATAAACAACTCTGCAGAGTGTTTACTGGGTTGTTTATTGGTCGCTGTATTAGCTGGGTGCTGTTATCTCAGCCCATGGCGCTTACTTGGCCACCACAGTCCCACAATAGGATCCAAAGGCAGTAGATAAGTCTGGGAGCAGTACAAGCGGGGAAGAGGGAGACAATGTGGAAAGATTTTTTTAAAAATAGAGTGAATGCTTTAGTTTTACAGCTCACAATGACCTCTGTGTTTGACAAGTGAGAAGGGAGTGAGGGACAGCAAGATGAGCCAGGGACAGAAGTTACAGATGATGCTGTAATTGGTTAATAATCCCAGCAGAGGGAGATGAGTGGGAGGGTCTGGAATAATGGAAGGATGCAGAGGAGGGGGGGAGTGGATTATGTGGGGAATGGGGTATGTCACAAATGTGTGGCCTCCTAAAAATGCTGCTTATGGTTGTGATGACATTTGAGCATGATTTTCTATGGAATAAATTGCTTGTAAATATTTTTGATTTTCCATCTGTAGTAATCACGCTGCATTTTCCTTCCACTTGTTTGATTCTGCCCACATACAGACATTAAATACATCGCTGCATTTACACTCTGGCACATATTTGCAAATTCAAACACACACACACACACACACACACACACACACACACACACACACACACACACACACACACACACACACACACACAAAGGCGTTCTTATCTTCCCTGCCTCCCTTTGTGTCTGTCCTGGTGAATAAACAATAACTCATCTTTGTGACAATAAAAGTTGACACCCCACCCTTCCTTTTCGCGATGAATGGCCCTCAGCACAATGAAGGAGCGCCACACACTTGGCCCGTCCCTCCTTTTCCTTCTACTAACTGCATCTGTGCCACCACTCAGACGCCACCAGCCCGAAAACCCCTTTTTGCCAGCCCCTTCCCCATTCCTGGAGTTAAATTCAAATCATACAGGCTGCTTGATGAATCCATTGTTACCAAAGCACTTCACGGAGAGAGCTGAAATGCGGGCTGAATTAATGGCGGCTCAGGACCAAATAGCTTTCAAAAGGCAGCTCCTCATCAGCTTTTCTCCTGGCTCATGTTCATCCCTCTCTCTTCTTTTTGCTTTCTTTTTTGTATACTCTGGCTCCCACTTTCTCTGTTTTTTTCTTCTCCTCCCCTCAGGGCTTAGATAAATGCTCTTTCTACCTATTCCTCCTCTCTAATGAAGATTCCTTCCATCTCTGTTTGACTCCTTTCATCTTCTCTTGTTTCTGTGTTTTTTTTATCCATCACGTTGCATACCTCTCCTGCTTCCTCCCTCTCGCTGTCTCTTACTACCTCTGTTTTTTTCCCCTTTCTCCTTCTGTCATCACAAATTACCTCCCCTCTCAGTCTCTCCTTCGCTAGCGCACCACTGTCGTCCATGTTGGTGTCCATCTCGTATTCACTTGCTCTCTTTTTTCCCCCCTGCTCGTATCTTCATCTTTCCCTCTGTCCTCCTTTCACTGTCCATGAGCTGCAGGGTGTCTACAGGCAGGGTGTGTTTGGTGTCATGGTGATGTTTGTCTTGTCACCGCAGGCAGCTTTCATCACCACTGGCCTTAAAGAATAGCACAGACACACTCACACACACACACACACACACACACACACACACACACACACACACACACACACACACACACACACAAACACACACACACAGTTGCATTTGAAAGATGCTGACTTGAAGCAGCAGGCGGTTGATCTCTTCGGGACGATTTTGCCCTAAGGGCTGTGACATTATCAAAGTGCTCTCTTGTAGTAATGCAGATAGGTTGTGTTTGTGAGAGGTGTGTACATGCTATGACTCCACACGGGGATATGAGTGGTTTGGATTTGCATGTCCCCATGCGCTATTATATTGTAGGATACCACAGGACTTCACATTGTTGTGTGTGTGTGTATGTGTTTGTGTGTGCGCGTGTGTGCATACGAGCATCCTAATCAGGTCCTCCCCTCTCCTGTCCTTTCTTTGAACTCTGCTGCATCGTTCATCGCTGCAACTGCTGGACACAAAGATCATACCAATTCTACTCTGGGAACAAACACAGACACACACACAGACACACATACACACACACACACATGGTTTCCCTTCTTTTTTCACCCAGATTTTTTTTATTTCAATAAAACAGAGTTTTATTGAAATAAACTCACCAGATCTGTTTAAACAGATTTTCGGTTTAATTTTATGTTCCCACGCAGCAAAAAGTTGCACTGCATCCTGCCAGAGGCAACTGTTCACCTCGGTTAACAGCAAACCAAGGTCTTCCTGTGGCAAAGACAACTCAGAATATGCTTCTGCTAATAGATGGAGA
Organism: Clinocottus analis; assembly: GCF_023055335.1. Lineage (NCBI taxonomy): Eukaryota > Metazoa > Chordata > Actinopteri > Perciformes > Cottidae > Clinocottus > Clinocottus analis. The sequence goes on along the minus strand of NW_027176251.1, from coordinate 8,637,044 downwards.
AGTGAAAATGAGGAGATGCTGATTATGCTGCAGATCAGCCCTCCAAAAGCCCCTGGAAGTAATAAGGAATAATATAATAAAAGATTAAAGTGATATTGATTCTGCAAATGCTGTTTTTTCCCAAGAGTTTTGCATTCTTAATATTTCCTGTTATTCAAAAAAAAATGTAGAAAAAATATTTTCTTAGAAAAATATTGACTCCTCCAACAAGCAGTGAATTGACACGTGTTAGATGTGGACGCAGCGCGTACAGGAGCAAGTACACACTGAAGCATCAACAAGAAAGTAATGAAAGCCAGATAATTGCGTCATATGGAGGAGATGAAACACGGGACAAAGACCGACGCAGAGAGCGAGATAGTGTAACAGATTATGAATACCCAGCAAGGAGCAGAATGTGACAAACAGATAAGAAATGGCTTGATGCATGATGGACGGGGGAAAGAAGGGAGTGGGAGAGAGAGAGAGGGAGAGGGGGAGAGGGCGACAGCACACTTGGGAGATATAGAAATGATGGAAGCCTCGCAGCTGAGGCACTGGGACAGTAGAGACACTGTGATGAAGGAGGGCAGAGGGAGGGATGGCGGGACACGACACATGTGTTTCCTGCTGCCCACAATGATGACACGGTAACATAGTAATACAGCTTGGAGCCAGAGCATTAGCATTAGGGGCCACAGTAGGAATAGAGCGACTAACCAGTGAAGTCAGAGGTGCTGTCTGTTTTTGTCACCACTGTATGTAATGTTGTTTCAACACTGCGGTTCCCTGGGTCACGGTTTGTGTCATGGTCATCAGTTTTAATTATTCCAGCTTTGTTTATAGTGAACGGCTTTACATACTATTATACGCATGAGCTTCAGCTACTTCACAATGGAGAAAAGGTCGGTCATCGTAACTGCAAACAAAGCGTGCACCGCAGTTGACAAATTTCTAAATTAAAGTGATCAAATTGAAACTGCTTAATGTAGTAATAAGTGTCTCAAGTGTAATCTTTTGCTTCCACTTACTGTAAGTTGTGCCTGCAACATCATTTTAAGCTCAGTGATTGGCTGATCATCACCAAAATGCACCTTGAGAGCCATTCACATTTGTGTAATTTGTATCTTTGACTTTTTTATGAGACTAAGAAAATTTTGAGAGTATTTTGAAAAGTAGTTCAAATGTTTCTAATGATTATCCAGCCATGAGCGTTCCATGCACATTCACATTTTGGAGACCATTGTTTTTGGAGAGGACAAACAGGATGTGTATCCCTAAAACCTGGGAAAATTATCTCTTTAGTTCACAACAGGAGCAGAGAAAGAAAATAGGTGCCATATGGAATGAGACAGAGAGAGTCATCAAGGATGTAAAACAAAGCTGGAGGAAGGCTGGTCGAGGATTATCAGGCTGATTTTACGACAGATTTTCTCACCCAAACAATCGGTTTAAAAGCTGATTGTGGTCAGTCTAAATGTATCTGGTTGAGGGAGGGATTCAATTATAGCTAACCCCATGAAGCCGTCAGATAATTAAAACCCAACATCTGCACAGATTTAGACCAAATCCCGTCACAGATTCAGTCCAACAACAGATCCGAGTGCAGAGTTTATTATTGTGTGAGGTGAGTCTGATCCTCTGCATCCATTGTTTTGATTGGGGTTTGTTGCAGCAGGTTTGTTTGTATTCTCAATGGAAAATATTGGTCGTTTGAGTTTGTGGCTCGCTTCTTTATTATGTTTCCCAGTCCTGTATTAAAAGATACAAAATAGTTCATTTTTCCGCCATCAGTAGATGTCATTTTTGCAGGCATTTTTTATCCTGCTTGAAAAACAACTTTCAACAGAGTTGAAAATTGCCTGAGACAGAAAATCCATCACAGTAAAAATGTAAGCCTTGATTTGGTCTTGTTAGAGTTCTGTCTTATCATTATCTCATTGCGCTGCAGAGTCCCCAGGTTGACTGCTTTCATACCACTGCACTACATTGCGGTCCGCTTACTGTCAATCCCCTGACGCCGACAAGAAGAAATATAATTTGATGACGGGACATCGTCTCCCTCAGAACGCGTTGCAAAACAAACACGGTCAACAATCTGGAATAGCATCGTATTTCAGGCAATCTTCCTTAGTCTGGAAGATGAGGAAATAAATATCAGGACACATGTGACAAGAAAATGTGAAGAAAATCTAATTCTCTGCAATGCAAACGTGTTTTGATGAAATGCATAAATATCCGTCGCCTGTGCATGACACCAGTATGTGTTTTTGTGAGAACGGATTCTCATCTTTCTCTAATCTGTCTACAAACATAATAGAAAACACTGCTTTCTGTTAGGATGTGTATCTGATGCAGTATATCTAAAAAATAGGTTTAAAGTCATATAGTACCTTCCCACACACACACACACACACACACACACACACACACACACACACACACACACACAGAGACGAGGAGAGGAGTCGAGCTGGCAAAAATAAAGTTTGAGTGCTTCGACATCAATGCCTGTGTCAAGAGAACATAACAAAATGGAGTGAAAAGCTTGACAGAGAAGAAGAGAGGACGGTTTGCGCTGGTGACACTGAAGCTTTATTGACTGCCCTCCACACTTCCCTTCCCCCTTTTCCTCTTGATCACTGTAGTTTTCCCCAGGGGAGCAACTCACCTGATTGGCTGGCTGTCAGGGGCAGGCGACTCGGGTTCGGAGGTGAGCGTGTTTCCTGATAGGCGGTTGCTTGGCGACGGTCGTTAGTATGAAAAGCTGGGTGTGGAGAAAGGACCAGCAGTGTGTGTGTGTGTGTGTGTGTGTGTGTGTGTGTGTGTGTGTGTGTGTGTGTGTGTGTGTGTGTGTGTGTGTGTTGGGGTGGGGGGTGGAGGGTGTATGTGTGAGATAGCCTTTTGCAGGCAGAGCAATGTAATAACTATCATTAATAAACCTTGGGCTGAAGCTTACTTATGCAAGTAGTTACGAAGAGGTTCCCCAGGTCATGAAATAAAACTGGAACCCCTCCATCTATATCATTCACACACAGAGACAAACACACACACACACACAGCTGAACGTCTATGTGTGAGTGTGCAGGCCCCACATAGTGCCTTATTAGGCCTGTGTGTGACTGCTGCATCTTAATTTAGTCTCCTGCTGGGGGTGTTATTCTCTTCATTAGAATTACCAACAGGTGTACTGGGAACCTCACTGATAAAACGCTGCCTGATAGCAGCAGTGTTACAAGCGTTAGTCATGCTGGTTCTGGTCTGATTCTTCTTCTTGTAGTTAGTCTCTAAAAGCTCTCAAATCCCCCAAGCTTCCTCCAACCAGCCTTGCTGTTGAAGTGAAGCTGAATGAAATGCGAAATTAGGATTTTTCTTTTTTTCTTTTTAAAGAGGCGAGAGGTGTACAAAATGCATGCTGGTTAATTGCTCCGAGCTACTTTGGCTCATTTGGTGGGTCCCTCCGCTGTGGCTTTGCAGACTCTCTGTCCAGTTTGAGTCGTCCAGCAGTAAATAGAGGAATGTGCGTGTGCGAGCTTGTGTGTTGAATTCAGCGAGTTCCAAGAGGCACGGTGTGCGACTGGCTTGTTAAAGCGGTTTCAACAAGTATTTGCTTGTTAAAGACAAACGGCACCGAGTAGCCCGCACTAGATGAATTGCTTCATATTTTTCTTTTACTTTGCCGCGAGAGGGATGGAGGCTGCATCACCTTTTGCCCCTCTTGACCCCGGCTGTCCTTACAAAATGTACTGTGAAATAGAAATTGCACAGCTATTCATGTGAGTTAACATTACTAATAACAATCTGAGGCTATAATCCGCAACAAGAAGCACCTTCAGTAAATAGACAGGGTGCAATTGCCCGATATGATTACATTGTAGCCTGTTTAGTACTTCCTTAATATTGGAATAAAAATTGGTGCCCCGTTAGAGACAAAAACATGGAGAAAAAAAAAGATCCAGGTTAAAAATGATTGAAGTTACCCTTTAAAGCCTTTGTTGCGGTCGGATTTGGTCATCTCTCCTTATTGAAAGTATAATTACTATAGTTGAGACGTCAACTGAGGGTAGTAAAAAGTGTGTTGCTCGTGCCCAGGACAAGGTGATCTCCAAAATTGTTTTTGACCTGGGAAACTTGTCCCACAAATACTAGTTACCGTTTTATGTATTATTGTAAAACTATTCTAGCAGATTAATGAAAGGTCAGGGGGCCCAGGTGTTCCACCGGTGTCGGCCCTTGTTAGAGCTGGAGGACGTGAAGAGAGGAGGAGAGGAGCGACGGGCTCATGAATAACACCAGTGCTAGGTCAGGGTCACTTGTGGAGGCAGTGATAGGTACCTTAAACATGCTGTTCATTGCAGTGCTGATGTATGTGGGCAGCTTTGTAAGGGCTCGTGCGGGAGGGACAAAGAAGAAAATATGCTCGATCCGATGCTTTCAGCTCACTGATTTCAGCAAAAGAAACAAACTTTGAACACAAAGAATGTCACCTTTTGTTTATCTCCTCAGAGGATAACCCCCCCTCCCTCTCTCCCTCTCTCCCCCGCCCCACATAAATAGGAAAATAACAAAGCCTCAAAAACAACAACAACAAAGAAAGTAAGAACTGAAAGGGATCAAATCAAAACCCATAAGACATTTTATGTTCCAGGACTTGAGACAGCAATGGCAGAAAGACAGATGGTGGAGAAGAGAGCAAAGTTATAGCCTGAAGAAAAGTGATAAACTTGTTCTGATCCAATACATCCTACTTGCTTTTTTCTATCAGTAATCATTACTTTAATCCATTTACCAAGCATTGCCTCATAAACCACAATTGGTTGCCTCATCATATGTCACAATTAGTAAAATAGTCATTTGTCTGCATTGATCCTCATTTGTCTAATGCGATTGTTTAGAAAGCTAAACTGTGGGTGGATGCTCAAGCGCCACTTTATTTGTGCAGCACAAAGTAATATAAAAGCAATAAAAATGCAGTACAGAGTGATCAAACAGTAGAAAAACCAATTGAAACATATATATGTTTATATATATATATATATATATATATATATATATATATATATATATATATATATATAAAAGAACCGCTTACTCACAGGCACGCACAGAGACACAAGTAAGCACATACTGTATACTCACACACGTATGTGTGCACATACATATATATATATATATATATATATATATATATATATATATACACACAAATGTGTGTGTTTATATATATATATATATATATATATATACACACAAATGTGTGTGTTTATATGTAATTTACGAAATGAATAGTATATAGATCAAAACATACAATATCTAATCCAAATAAATATCCAAATAAAAACTCATAATACTGTGATTATTATTTCTTCTGACAAACATTAGTAACAAATAGAGATACAAAATGATATAGAGCGAACACAGCTGGCAGAGAGAAGGTTGAAAGGGAAAAAAAGGAAACACAAAGAGATAAAATGAGGCGGACTGCTGTCAGAGTCACCTTGTAGGAACAGGAAGTGAGTGCCCCAGTGAGGGATGTTTGGTACAAGTCGGACTGAAGAGAGGAGGACAGGATTGGAGAGAGAGAAGACAGGCTGATGAAAGAGGAGGAGCGGTTAGAAAAGAGCTGTGACAGATTGTCATTAAGAAGGACAGCTGCCTTTTTTTTTCACGGTGACTTCTAATCTATAATCCAAACGCACACTCGCACAGAAAAAACATGTCCGTACTCAGACAGACTCAAACTGCTCATATTTTCAGTTCTTTGCTTATTTTCTTTTCGGTACTATAGTCTCATTAAGGTTTGTTTTGGTTTCTGCAAATACATCAATGAAAATGCACAATGTAATTGCATAACATGTTCAGTCAACATGCACTTAAAAAAGCAATTATTAAAATTCTTGGAAAATGTGAGATGAAGGGGAGGGGTGGGGGATTTTAATTTCACAGTGCTTTGCAGCTTGTTTTTTTCACAAGGTGCAGAATCCAGTCATGTTATGAATTTATGCACAATGTGTTTAATTGGAACAGGATCTGTGAACTGTTGCCATAATTATTAGCCTTAATTAAGGCTAACTACATGGGCATCTCCGAGAGAAAAGTTCAAAATGAGATAAATACAAATGTGTTGCTTCTTATCTTCTCACTGCAAGAGCCACCTTTTTAAATGAATCACAACATGGGTGTCAAATTATCTCTAATACCCAGATGTAGACACACAAGCATGCAGACAGGTTTGGATCCTTCTCTACTTGATATGAAACTCATGTGTCACACTGTATGTGTGTGAAAGAGTTATCAATCATCTTCATGGTGGCCGTGAAGCAATGCCCTCCTCCAATGTAAAAGGTACGTGTGTGTGTGTGTGTGTGTGTGTGTGTGTGTGTGTGTGTGTGTGTGTGTGTGACATAATGTGTTGGCATACGAAGTCAAAAGAAATACGCAAGTGGACAAGATTAGCCCCACATTTTCGTGTGATTCCAAAAAATTAGCGAAAAACCTGCATTTTGTTTTGTTGCAATTAGAGCAAACTATGTCCACTTTGCTCAGGTTCTCAGGTGGAGATGGGGCACTGAGATGACAGAGAGAGTTCCTGGTTTAATTTGAGATCAGTGGCTACTAGCTTCTTGCAAGCTTAGCGCTGTGCAGTAGGTGCTTTGCTTGTTTAGGGAGAACCAACAGCTGGCTGACATGGGAGGGTTGATTGGGCTCACCTCGGCATTTCAGCTCTATAAATGTTGGCCCTTGTGCTCACGAGGGGTGCTTTCACTATGCTAACTTGTCTTCTCAATTCCTTTAGTCGCCTCCTCTCCACACGTCTTAGTCCCACCCACAAGCGATGTGTGCGGAGGAAGAGACAAGAGGAGAGAGGAGTCAAGGCAACAGGCATTTAACAACAGGAGACATCCCTGCTTAAAGCTGCCAATTTTAAGCATGTCAATTAATTATGATATGAAGCACAGCTACATACACAGTATATGTATGTATGTGTGTGTGTGTGTGTGTGTATATATATATATATATATATATATATATATATATATATATATATATATATATATATATATATATATATACACCCACTATTTCTCCCTTCCTACATCATCTTCTTCTTCTTCACCTTCAAAACATCCATGCACTGCTCTCATAGCTGACATTTCTGTTCCACCCACTCCGTTGTTTGCTCCTCCAGGAATTGAACCCTGGACCTCTGCACCTGAAGTGGGAATCATATCTCCACGTAGACTACGTTTTTCACCGATTTGTCACAAACTGGCAGAGTGGATGTGACAAGGAGGGAGTCCATGCAAGGCTATATGTAAAACAAAAAAGCTACGGTTAACGCAAAGAAAACAAATAACAATGGAGTTAGTAGATCAGTAATGAAAGCAGTCCATAGATGTGTGATACGTGTGCTGTGGAGGTGTTGAACAGGCAAAACAAGATGGTTAAGGGTAAATGCCAGCTGGACCAGGACAACCTCCAATGTAATGAAGGAGCGTCAACAGCCCAGCGCTCAAATTTACAAAAATGAAGCGAAGCAAAAAATTGCTTCAATCTCTAATGAGGCTCCAGTTGTTGGATTTAGCCAAATCAAGTAGGTATCTTCATCCAAGCAATTGCTCTTAGGGTGCTGTAGCTGCCGTAACTGCATTCTGGCAACAAAGAGACATGATGTGATGCTGCTCAAAAAGTAACGGTGTCTGTGGAAACACTGCTGAAGCGTCGCATTACCTATTGCTGAACTTTAGGGATTGCTTCACAAATTGCTTTCTACTGCCCAGTAAGAAAAGTAAAAATGATTTTAAGATTGTCTTATTCAAATCTATCCTTTCTCAAAAATATGTTCACATGGATACATGTGACTGTGTGTATAACGTGCACAGACATGCACACCCATCACTGTCAGACAGGCGTGAATTAACTAATTAAACACACTCTCTTTCTCTGACTCCTGCAAATCCATAAAACAGCGTATAATCAAGCTGACATACCTATGGCGTATTAACATATTGTAGCTTGAATATGCAGACAGAGTAGAAAGAGTCACGAGAGGGAGAGGGAGACAGAGGAGATGAAAAGCATGAAGCGAGAGTGGAATGGGAACAGATGAGAAAGAGAGAGAATGGTAGGCAGAAAGTGGGGGAGATAGAAGTGGGAGAGAGTGATAGGGGAGCAGTGGAGCAAATCAAAGGAAAATTAAGTGCATTTACATATTTAGATGAGCGCCTCTAGTCAGCCTGTCTAATTATTTCATCTCCATTTTTCATTTGCACGCTGTTCAATCCAAAAGCAGCAGGCCGTGAGGAAAGTTCCTCTTTCTCCCTCCTCACCATCACTTTACCACATTCACACTTGTCCCCCTCTCACTCTCTGACTCCCCTCTCCTGGCAGCAGCCTTTCGTTATTCGGGTCATTACCATACGCTTTTTGTCCATTCGCACTTGTTCTCTCTGTCTCCCTCACGCCCCCTGCTCCTGCTGTCTCTCATCATGTTTTATGCATACGAGGATACTGCCCCACATGTGTCCAAAAATGTGTGCGTGTGTGCACACGCGCAAAGGTCTGCTGCTAATGCCCTTTCTACCGCCATGTTTTATGCATCGTGTTGTCCTGGCGAAGATAAGTATGTGTATTTATTTCATTGTCCAATAGGTGCGTGCGTGTGTGCGTGCGTGCGTGCCGTGCGTGCACTGACCCGCTATTAAAACTTACAAATTAGCATGAACCATGTCAGGAGAAGCCAAGCCACGTTAACCTTCTATCACTGATTTTTTTTCCCCCCTTTTTTATGCTTTTCTTCACACTCCATAAATCAGTCTTTCTCCTCGCGCTCACAATCTTTCCTTCTCACCCTCTCTCCTCACCTCTCTCTCCTTCTCCCTCTCTACCTCACTGCTGCTCACCACTTTGTTTGCACCTCCTTTCTCTCCACATTACTTCCCTTTGCTCCTATAAATGTCCTCCTCCTTCGACACCCACATCAGCACAATCTATTAGAATGTGTGTGTGTGTGTGTGTGTGTGTGTGTGTGTGTGTGTACGTGCACGTGCTCATGTGTGAAAGTGCCTCCTTGCTTTGAGGCCTGTACGTGTGCTTCTGTTTATGTGAGCCTCTTTGCTCGTGTGAGGAGGTGTGTTTAGGTCAAACTGTGTGTGGCAGCCAATGTGTGTATTTTCCTGCAAGTGTTTGTGTCCGTGCATGTGCAGCACGTAGACGTGCATGCGAGTGTGTCTGCTGGCATAAAAGGTTGTTATGTGCTTTAGGTGTTAATTGGCTGAGGAGCTTCGTTAATATTCTCCTTGCGAGCCTGCTCGTCAGGAACAGAGCCGGCAAACTGATGAGTGTGTGATTTTCCTCCAGAGAGAGAGAGAGAGAGAAAGAGTAACAAGAGTGACTTCAGTGTAAAGACCCTCTGTAAGGTCAGAGCAAGAGAAGAGTAGAGCAAGAAAAGGATCGGATGAAAGCAACAGAGGCAGAAAGAGGGCAAATAGGGAGAGAAAGACAAGCGGGAGGGGAGGGGAGGGGGGGTTGGAGAAGCAACAGAGTGAGAAAGACAGAAAGAGATGGAGGAGGGAGGGGAAAGAGAGATGTGATAAAAAAAAAACACATAAAGGACTCCATTGAGGCATTGGGTGAAAGGAAAGATTATATCATGCGGGGGAGAAATTATCCCTTTGTTAGGCATTTGTGAATTGGTGGACTGGGGGAAAGGCGGTTGGCAGCGTAGCCCCCGGTGAGGTGGCACAATTCAAGTCCCCCACACTCTCCCACCGGCAGCACACGGCTAACCTGGTCCACACCCCTGCTTCCTGCTACACAGAAATGCACCAACCATCCTCCTGCACACAGCGCACACACATTAAACATCAGAAGCTGTGGCCTTGACAGGTTGACATACACATCAGTAACACATCACACGCATATACCTGGAAACTAAAGAGCACGATAGCGAACTGGAGCCTGCATATATAGGCACAGTGGTGACCTATCTGTCACACCTATCTGTCACACACACACATCAAGGAGCTTTCAACACGCGGATGTTTAAGTGCACGTGCACAGAGAACACAAAGAAGAGAGACTGACACATGCACTGCAGCAGAGGAAACAGTGTACGCGGAGTCGCGGCCTGTCACTGGGAGGTATGATGCCACATGGATAATGAGTGTTGCTCCCAGCGTGTAGCTGTGTAGCATGTGGCTCACAGCGCACACGGAAACACTCGTTAGGAAGCTCCAACAGTACGTTCTCAACTTGGCAGGTAACACTGTTTGCATTTATCTTACTGAACAAGGGATGACGGAGCTTAGCGCTCTGTCGAATCCCAATCGGGGGGGCCTTTCATGGTTCTGCATAATATAATATGCCTCTAATGCCTTCTCATACTTAAACTGTGTGCCTTTCTATGGATGCATTGTATGGACACAGCAGGGGCCAAGAACACATTTAAGTGTCACGTCTGCATTGAAAAGCCTTCCGCCTTGTTGGTCTATATACTCCAGCACCTTGTATCCTGGAGTTCTCTTTATCAGAGCAAATGTGAAAACCTGCTGCTCCCGTGAATACCGCTGCATCTGACTGCTAGTGTTACACATGGTCTTTCTTAGAAGCCCTTTTCACACACAACCTGTACGCCTGTTGGTTTCCTTTTGCAACTTTTCAAACTAGCAAAGGTAGTATTCTAATAATTTCACCCAAACGGCAGCTTTGACTCAGTATAATTCCTGGTGTGTCCCAGGGGCTACTCATTCATTCACCCTGCAAGCCTGTCTCCGACAAAATACACATCCTAATTTGCTGGGCCAATTACGTTTTGTAGGAAAAGTAATGGCTGCTGGGTTTACATTTCGTGGGAAGGTTTTTTTCCAGTTCAGAAAGTTTTAACTTCATCTTATTTATCACAGGTTTGACTTGTTTTTTTATTACAAGAATATCCAATTTGTTCTTGGAAAAAAGAAAGCATATTTTGGTGTGTTTTGGTTCATTTCCACATTTTTTTTCTGTGAGCAATTAGCAGGGGTCTCGTTTTATTGTTTTTGACCTGAGAGTCTTAAAGCTCTTGTTTGTATCTGAAGTTTTTGTACAGATAAATTGTATGAAAGCAAATAAAAAAATTAGAAAAAATAAAAGCAAGTGAGAAAGGTTCTCAGTCCTGTGTGTGGTAAATAACAGCTCTATCTGATGAATGCAGACTGAAGAGAATTCCTATATTCTTTTCTAAGTAGCACGCTTCGACCGGCTTCTTCATCGACACCAGTCCCCGGAAATCTATAGCATTCTCCATCTTTAGTTCTTGCATTCTGTCACTTGAGTGTTTTATTCTAAAATGCATGCTCAGTTCTTTGTCATGCTCGGAAAGAATTTTCCAAAAATGTCCCTTTTGATGCATGCTTGATGCATATTGGGATGAGACTAATAATAGGATGGCTACTATGGCCACCTTTAATGCCTCTCCTGACATCCTGTAAAACCAGTGAAAAGACATTGCTAAGTCTTATGTCTGCCAGACGGGGAGGTTATCACCTAGGTTACCGTGGAGAGAAGTGAGACAAAGTATGACCGGATGAAAAAACACCCTGCCTGCTCATGTATTCAACATGTAATTTCAGACCGCCAGTAACTCAAATACTAATATCTGTTTTGTATTCTTGTTAGCCTGTCATGATGTCAGCCATATTGACTTGTATTTATTTGCCAGACTCTGCTGCCGACAGACTGTGGAAAATACAGAAAATCAAAACTTTGTAATCCTAAAATGTGTGAAGAAAGACGAGTGCTGTTACTTGAAATGTACCCAAATGATTGGGCCGTATTGATCCCTGTGCCCGGGAGCGTGAGGTGTGCAGGAAGTAGCCTGAGTGGTACCTCCAGAAAATGAAGTCACTGATAGTGTCCATAGATCGGGGAACTGTGACTTTTCTAATTAGAGAGTTCAGAGCAAACCCAGTTGAATTAGCTAGTGCATGTCTCAAGGCTAGCTATTAACAGCAAGCCAGACAAACAAGAAACCAGAAAGACGGAAGGAGAAACTGAGTGGGAGGCCAGGAGGGGCTGAGCATGATGTGGATTTACTCAGACCCGGGTAAAAATAGCAGTTTTTAACAGAAAAATATGTTTACAATTTGGTATTTATGATGTTCTTCTTGTAAATGGCAAAGATAGCGTATGAGGAATCAAGCCCATTTGCAGTATCTATAACAGTAGTTGTATAATATTGTGTATTTTGTTTACACTGGATAGAATCCCAGAGGAAATTAATCAATCAGGACAGTTCAGATAATACTTTCCTGTGAGTGATTAAACTTTCTGGTAGTCTGGGACTTTGTGGCAGCTCCATAAAACAAACTTTATACTTTTTTTTTCAAAACAACTTCAAACTACTATTGGAATTGCACTCAATATCCATAATCTATATTCATGAATATCTATATGTATGAGTTCACATTCCTACGTTAATGTAACCACACTCATTCTGTGGTGCTTACTTGGGTCCACCCTTGGGGAGATGTTCATTTGATTTATCTTTACCTTTTAGTAGCACATGCCCTCCTTCACACGGTGCCAGCAATAGACCCCTTAAGATTCACTCCTACACAGACACATATATACATGTAACCTCCACAACATGCTCACACATGCTCAACAAAATACATACAACCTCAAGGGAGACATAAGAAATAAATTCAACACTTCCGCTAACCCAAGAAGCGCCTTAAGGACAAAGAGAAATTTAATCTTGGATAAGCCTCCCGATAGAATCTCTACATTACCTCTCTGCTGCTGGTTCACAGCTATCCCATCAACCCTTACCTCCCACACCTTGGCCCGATTCCCTCGCATCTCTCCTCCTCTACACTGCTTGTTTCTCTTCTCCTCCCTTGTGTCTCACCTCACCTCTTATTTTCACTTTTCTTGTCTCTCCTTTCTGTCTGTAGTTGCACTCCTTTCTTCACCTCCCTACTACACCATAAGTCCACCCATCTCTTTGACTCTCCCTCATGCCACGTGCCATTCTCAAATAACAGCCTCCCATCTTTCCCATCTATCTATTCCCTGTTGCGGTGCATACTGTATATATCTATATTTCTGTCCCTCTCCCATGTCGGAGCGCCTTAATACCATTGGTATTAAATGCTGGCACGACCTCCCTGGCATACTTAAGCAGGCAGGGATCCTTGTAAGGCTGTTTGAGTGCTTAATATTTTCAGCACGCTGCTGACTTAAGCCCCTTAAGTGCTTTGGCAACACTTATTCCACGGTGGCACCAATGAAGCCCATTAAAAATTTGATTTGGATGAGAGAGGGAGAGAGAGAGACAGAGAAAAAAAGGAAAGGGGGATAGGGGACACAATTTGCCATTACCTCCCTTCCTTCCGCACACACTGCGACAAAAACAAATATACCCATCAGGGGGTTACCCACACAGGGACTTTGTCACACACACACACACACACACACACACACACACACACACACACACACACACACACACACTCGCCAGTAGTGCAATGTTTGTGATGTTCTTTTTTTGTCTGTAATCATGTCCTTTGTTGCTCTATAAAGCACTTTGTGATGACCCTATTTGGTTAAAAGCGCTTGATAAATAAATTTGACTTTATTTGACTTGATAATAGGGAACAGCATGTTTCAAATTGAATGCATGAAGATGTTTATAAATACAGCGTGTGGCAGATTAGAACTGATAGTTTATGATCAGTTGATTAAGAACAAGTAGAGGAGCTATTATAATAACAAGACTGTGTTGCCTTTCGCACTTTACAAGACAATGAAAGTCAAAGACACAGAGTCTACTGTAGTTAGCTTCCACCATTGGCTTTGTATTGCCAGTTTTATTGCCAATAGCAGTAATGTTAGTACATGTGGCAATGAGCATGAACAAAGGAATTTCATTATGCGCGATTTGTCGATGCAAAATATACTGACAAGTTGGACAAGCTGTTCGCAATGACTTCTGTTTCATCAGTGTAAAAATATGGAGCTGATACCTTTTATTGAGCCAGGTTCACATCAACATAAATCATAACACGGGCATAGTCCCGTTCATGTCTGCTATATCCACATTCACGTTGAATTACAAATGCCACACATAAACATCTACACAGTTCTAGTCAGCAGACAGCCGTGTGCATCCCTGCAGCCGTAAAAACGTCCATTTAACATAAAGAGGCACTATGATGCCTCTGTGTGTGCCTGCAAGGATAAATTAATGGGTAGTAGATAGTGAAAGGGCCAAACAGGCAGCCAAATGTACACTCTGCGTCAGTCAACACTGGACAGACGAGCACATTCAGACACACACATCGCCACTGTTTGTTGACCTGAAAGAGAACCGTTGTCACTGCTTCCATCCACACACACACACACACATCTCTAACCTTCACAGAATACTATGCAAAATATGCAGACACTGATCCCACACTGACACACACGTTCTAAGCAAGGGGAGGGTGGCCAGGGTTATATAAACAAGTGGAACAGAGAAAAACGATCCACGGGCAGATGGATGTGATCAACAACTACACCACATCAGGATTATAGCAATTTTCATAGATCAACCGGACCGAAGTGAAGCGAAAGGAGGACAGCCTTCAAGGAACTAATGGCGGATTGACTGGAGGACTGAAGGAGGGGCGAGCGAAAGAGGGCAGACTGGATAAACTAAACACAATTTGAGAAGATCAATTTGAGCAAGTGAATCGAGTATATATTGTTTTGCAGTCTGTCTGCTGTCGGGCCCCACACCTGTCAGACCTGAGTTGCTGGTAACAACCAACAGAGAGTAATTTTCTCAGCGTCAGCCAGTTGACCGGTAAAGTCGGCGCCGTAGGGAAGATTGGCAATGATCCGCTTTCGGCTTTGCCAGAAGTGTCAGGGCCATCGCGGTTAGGGCTCATTGTGTTTGCAGTGGTCCAGAGAGTGAGAGAGAGCGGGCATCGTGCAGTGTAGTAATCTAAGGAGGACTCTCGCACTTTATTCCGTCAGATAGGGCTCAGTGAGGTGTGTGGTACAGGTCATCACGTTTTGTCTTTCCACTACAAATACACATATTAAACACACATACTTGCACATACAAACACATGAGCAACAGTCACCCAGAGACCAACGGCGCATTAGATCCTGACAATCAGCGGAACTCTTTCTGGATCTTAAACAGGGCAGACTTTCAGTTCAGTGTGTACAAGTAAGTGTTTATCTGGAGTGCACCCAGTGGAGCAAAGGAAGAGTAAGGCAGGTCAATGCTTCACGATTACACTGTCTGATAGCATGTGATTATTCTGAGGGTCTAAAATGACCATGTTAAAATCACTGTCCATTTACGCTACAGTGTATACATGATAGCGTATCGAAAAATTCCACCATTCAAGCGAATAAAAGTAGGTTTCTTGTGTGAGCAATGTGCAAGTCTCAGGGGTGAAATAGCAGACTGAAAAGTGTAATATCTGAAACTAACACATCTGACTGCAGTTTGCTCAACCCCTTGCAGGTTGGTTATTCTACACAGGGTAAGCACTTCCACTTTACAGTATAGAGCTGCACTCAAGCTCAATGGCTTTTATTTAACCTTAGCGATCTCCAGATGAGTTGTGGTAAGAAAGTGTCTCCATCTCTCCAGTGGCCTGGGCGGTTTGGCGATAGTTCAAAGGAACATTGAATTCTTCCTGCCGATCTGTCGGGTGAGAAGTGCAGAAAAACCCTGTTTGACTCATTGAAATACAATGTGTTGGAAACTCAACATCGTTGCCCTGGATTTCTCTGTCCTCGAGGGCACAACAACGTAGGTCGCTCTATTTCAAAACTTAGCATTCAGTCACCAACAGTAGAGATACTTGCTTTGGAAGACAGTTTCTCAGCCTGTGTCTGACTGAAATATAGTGTTATTGATGTTTTTAGTTCCTCAAAGCAGTGTGGTTTGACCTATACGAGACAAGTAGTCTGTTGTTGTGGTTAATTGTGTGGCAGATTGTAGGGGCGCCTCTCAGAGCTAGCTTAGCTCCCAATTTGACAGTGCAGTGTGCAGTTGCTGATGAGCTAATTAAGTTGCTTCTTATTTGGTTAATTGGAAAGCTGCCATTACTGAATACTCTTGCAGGCAAATAACACTGTGTTGCAGGTCTGCTTTGGCAAGAACTTGGTATTGGTTTTTGTGGTTTATTGATCTGAGAGTCTTTGGTCTCAGGAGGCTCAGAGCACTGTGGTAGAAAATAGCTAGCATAGCAGCGTTTGCTTTGACGTTGTGTTTCTTAGAAGGGACTGAGCTCCTCTGCAGCTTTGTAGAGGAAAATCCTCTACACTGTATGGATATAGGACAATGCACCTTGTGAATTCTTTCCAAGTAGCAGTGGCTAAAGTCAACAGTGGAACTTTTTGTTGCTCTAAACTCATCTCTATGGGCATTGTGATATAGTGTCTCAATCGCCAGCTCTGTTGGCGCCCTGGGCTCAGGCCAAGCGTCTGTGGATTGCATGCAAGCCCTTGCCGCAATTCCTTAGCAGCTAAATCATTTCTTCGCATGTGTTGTGATGCAGTGGAGCACATAGAAGTCCTTTCTTGGGTTGTCCTTAAACAACAACTTCTCCCTGATTGCGCTGAAGTGAATCTGGGCAGTTAGCGTGTGCACGTGTCTGCAGCATTGCAGTTGAGAACAAATCAGGAAGTGTGTGTGTGTGTGTGTGTGTGTGTGTGTGTCTGGGTGGGAGGGCGTACTAGTTTGTCTGTAGCAGTGCAGCCAGGGTCACAGAGGAGCCATTGATCAAACGTACACGCACACACCCACGCGCGCGCACACAGACACACACACACATACACACACACATACACACACACATACACACACACAGAGTGTCTCAGTACACGATGAGGCCTGTCCAGAGCTCTGTCCTCTGCCGCCTCCTTCCCGCCCCTTTCTCTCTGGCCCTACGCAGCCTGGTCCTGGTCCTGCTCTGCATCACTCGTAAGTCGTGCACACATCAACACCCACATGTGCATACACACACATACACAGATTAAATGACACGTGCAGTTTGGATTCCAGAGGGAAGCTCAGGTGTCATTAAACACCAAATATGTCACAAAAACGAGCATAAAAAGTTCATGTATACACTCTTTTCATGTTGCAGCCAGGAAGTGGCAATTTTATGTCATTTAAACTCCCTGCAGATATTTGTTGTGATGTGATGTCATATAAAAAGAGAACACACATGTGTAACATGTACTAATTGGAGTAAATTGATACAGGAAAGAGATCCAGTGCAGTGCCCAGCACATGACCAAGAGAGGAATAGCTTGTGATTAAATCACCAAATGAGAGCTTCCGATGAGTTGTTCAAAATGCTGATAATTATGTTGGATTTCGTAATCAAGATAAAGTCTAAAGTGAATGGAAAGAGAGTAGCAAATTCCCAGGAGGTAACAGGACCAAAGAATAAGAAGTAGAGAAAAAGAGGGTGGACGGATGGACCAAAAGACTTGAAGGGAATCAGTCACAAATGAAAACACAGTGAAAGAGAGAGATGAGAGTGGCTGAAATATTTTTTCTCAGCTCTCCTCTGAAGAACATTATAAAAGAAAGTTAAACCACAGAGTAGGATGGATATGGGTAGCCATATGGAGAGGTCGCCAAAAAGAAAGAGAATATGTTGAGTGCAATGAAAGAGACCAATATATATTGAAAGAGAGACAGACACGAGCAAAGAGGGACCTGGCCAGCTAGAAACTTGGACTGTATGCAGGGGAGCAGTGGAGGCTGAAATAGAGAGACAGAGATAGAGAACAATGCAGACTGTTGTGTGTGCAAGAAAGATGGAGACTGGCGGTAAAGATAAATAAAGAGACTAAGCCTCAAAAAGAGCTGCATGAGGTCGAGGTTTGATCCAAATGTCATAAGACTCATTGAACACGAGGCAGCAATGGGGAGGAAAAACAGCATAGGATCAGTGGCGGAATTGCGAAGTGCTATTAATACCTCCTGTCATTATTATTATCATGCGTCGAATACAGTCAGATGTTCTTTCCCCCGCTACTCATTGCTAAACAAGTGTTGTGCTGCAGTGCGCTGTGCATTCTCCCCATGTGCCTGCCAAAATCTCAATTAGTTTTTTTTTTTTTTTTTTTTTTTTGCATATTAGATCAACAGAAGGACATAGTGTTTTGTGGGATGCTGGGTGGGGGTATCGATAGGAGAGAGAGGGAAACCGTGGAAGAAGGAGTTTGTGTCTTGGCGGTTAACGTAGTTATGTAATTCATGCCAGTGGGGAATTTTTTTGTCGGGGCTTACATGTGCACATGCACACACTCATACTCTCTGGTGCACATTTGACACAAGCACTCTTGATTTTATATTTGCACACGCCCGTACGTTCCCTCGCTCTCCCACATACACATTCATCTGCATCACACTCGTACAAGTGTGCCACAGATATATACCAAAGGGAAAGCAGCAATGTGGTGGATTTTGAAGACCAGTTGTTTTGGCTGTGTTGAATCTCCAGTGTGGTAGCCGCCGCGTAATAGCCCTGTAAATTTCCTTTAAGCTGCTGTTGGGGGGTGTGTGGTGGCCATTGTCGCAGGATTGTTGGGGCTGTGACAGACCCGGGCCATAAAACACTGCACAGTAGATAGCGCTAACCAGCTTTAACTGTCAGAAAACGGGAGAGAGGAGACAGGAAAGAGAGAGGATGATGGTGGTTTGTGAAGGGTAAGAAGAGGTGAGCAAGAGAGGGGAATAAGTAATGGGATGAGTGGACAAGAGGAGAGCGATCAGAGAGATGCAATGCAGCGGGAGAGGAAAGATGAGGGGATCGGGTAAGAGAGGGATGAGGTGATTGAAATAGGCCTACGCCAAAGGGCCGGAGAGACATAAAGAGGCGAAGGTCAAAACAAGATATGCCAGAGCTGAGAGGGGAGGAGGTAAAAGGGAAAGGGGATGAGAAGAAGAAGACAACATATTTCAATGCAGAGGATGGAGTGAGTGTGACTGGGGAGCAAAGTCAGAGAGTTAAAAACAGGATGTGAAATAAATAAATATATGAAAGTAAATGTTTCTAATGAGAGGTCAAGAGTGAATGGAGACAGTGTTATGCTGATTTTGCTGATTAGCAGTGCAGTGCTCACAGTACACCATTGGGTGATGGGGAGAGGGTCGGAAGTTCCTGCCAAGTGTAGAGAGAGAGAGAGAGATTAGGAAACACAAGCGGAGAGAGAAACAAAGACGGATAGAAAATGGAGAGAGGGATAAGCAAAACAACTTGCAATTAAAAGAAGCAAAAATAGTGAAGAACTTGAAAGAGAGAGGAAAAACTGAGCAGGTTTCCTGCTCCTATCATTTGTTTGGTCCTCTTGTCCCATTCACTCCTCTCACTTTTTTTTGTCTTTCCCTTGCTCCCTTGCTCACTTGCTTCCTTGCTTCCGCTCTCTTGACACACTATAAAAACAGAGCGATTATGCTGCAGACTTGAGCTGCAGAACAAATCACATTTAGTGAAGGAGAGAGTGGAGATAGAACCAGCAGAGAGGCTGGAAAAGATTCCCACTGAGTCAGAAAAAGAGACAGAGAGAGATTGCAAGGGGAATGAAAGCCTATTGCAGCTTGGAAGGAAACTATTGAAGACGAGGGGGGGAGGACGACATGAAGAAAGAAAAGGAAGAAGGGACAGGAGTGAGATGGCAGCTAACGGGAGAAAGAAAGAGTTGGAACAATCCTCCTGAGGCCCAGGAGGGAGACAGAGGATCTTTAGGACAGCACTGATGAGGAAGATGCATGGTGAGCCGTGCAATAATAGATAAGGGAGAAGAGAAGGAGACAGAAGACAGGAAGAAAGGAAAATGGACTGATGAAGGGAAGATGGATCAAGGGTTAGATCAGGCAGAAGGTGGGGGAGAGGGATTGAGAGACTGTGGGTTTGAATAAAAGGAGAAAAAGGGAAATGGTGAGAATGAAATTAGACACGAAGACAGCGTGAGGGGAGAATTATGAGTTGTGGTTTAAGTGGAAGCGGGAGTGGGGGTTGGGGGTTCGCTCAATAAGGAAAGGAAAGGAGGACAGGAGAAAGCGACAGAATGAAGGTAAAGAGAAAAACAAGAGTGAGATTTGTAACGGATTATGTATTATTTATAGAGGGAGTTTGTTTTCTTCTTCTTCTTTGCACAGGATTTGATTGGCAGAGTTCTGGCTTCCCCAGATAGTTGGAGTGATCATTTTAGACTGGTAAGAGAAAGAGGGGAGAGGGAACGGGGGAGAGCTGTGGGTCTAAAGACGGAGGCATGGAGGAGAAGAACCTCAAAGTCAGCTATTTTATGGAGTCAGTACACCGCAAAACTCTGTGATTAACCTGGAGCGAGTGTACATACACACACACACGTAAACATCGCAAACCACATTTGCATACACACTGTGGAAACCAGCTCGCCTCCTAGACTCGGGGGATAACTGCAAAAAAATGTACATCCAGATGGGGGGAGATGGAGAAGTTGCCAACGGACGACCCCATAAGACTGTAAACTATGAGCTGCTGTTATTGTTTTAATTAAAGCAGTGATGGCATACGGGGTCGAGCTTTGTATTCGCCTGCATCGATTCCCTTGTAAATACGTGGCCAGCATGCAAAAAAAACACAAGTTCTTGGACCTCTTCCAATTGAAAGATAATGAAAGATAATGAATAGGGAGACAGTGACTGCACTACTTCAAGGATACATGGGGGCTTGTTTGGGGCAAATGGAGACAGCTCATCTCTTATGTGGCTTGTCTTTTTGCTCTCTCTCTCTCTTCCTCTCCTCGCTCTCGCCGAGACGTGGAGGGAAAGAGAGAGAGTGTGCAACCGAGGGAGAGAGACGCAGCAAGGCGGTAATTCAGCCCGCTAACCCTGCACCAGTGAAGCGGTTTCCTAGAATTTACCGTGACCAAGGGTGAGCATGCAGTCCACCTGGCTGCCTCCCAAATCCCCCTCTTTTAACTCTCCACACCTCCCTTCATCCCCTGCCTCTGTCCCTCTATCCCCTGCCTCCCTCGGCTTATAACTCAACCCCATTGCGGGACCATTAGGAAGGGCCCCTGAACAACCTTGTCTTATTAATTTGCACGACTATTATTTATTTATTTGTTTATGTATTTTGAAATCATGGCCCTGCTCTGATCTCTATTGCTGTAGTAAATAAAGACAGTTTTTTTCCCCACTGACAGTAGGGGTAGACGTATCTGAAATGATGAGAAGCACCAATTCACTGCTAAGAAATACTGCCCCCGCTTGGATGGAGAGAGAAGTGATTGTTGTTGTTCCCCCTGCTGTCTTATTTATTCGTTGATCATAGCAGTCACTGCACTACCAGGGTATCGATTGTGCTGAGCTTTCTCTCTTAATATGAATTGACGCGTGCAGTGTTTTATTATGGGCACAGGTTTTAATGGGGGCCAGATTAATACCTCTGTCACAGAGGTTGATTCCCTCCCCCTCCTTCTCATTCCCCTCTGTACTGTACTTATGTTGGTGATCAGAAGCACAGGCTCATGGCCTTGATGTGAATGGCAGCCTATAAAACCTCAAGTCAAACTTAAGTGCCGTACCCAGCTGCGTTAGGAGCGGGAGTGGAAGAGTATGCGTCATCTCTCGTCGAATTCCGTCCAGCCCCCGCCAGCTGCATTATTATGCCAAAACCATCACTTCCTAACTAACTCCCCAAGATCATTTCCTGGTTAGAGCACTCGCTTCCCCATCGTCTCTCCAGGCCTCTGTTCCCGTCGCCCAGACTGATCATCCACCAGCAGCCAGCAGGTGTTTCTGCGTGGCATCTCTCAGCAGGAGACAACGGATGCCAGCCATGCAGCTCGCAACAGCGGTTTACACATTTTTATTAATCTGCTTTACTTTGTCGCGTTTTTATTCGCACTTTACTGCCATGCCACTACAGCTAATTTCCTTTTGAAGGGTTGGCAGCTGTCAGGAGAAGTGGGTGTGCAAATGGACAGCAAATGTGTCTTTCTGGCCTCCTCCCAGAACCCAACTTTTCACCACTTTCCTTGTCTGGAGTCTCTCCCACTTGAAGCCCTCTCTTCTCTGTTGGTTGTGATGGGTCAACAATTGCCTACAGACGCTGCTCTAGCTGGGTTAAGATGCACAGCAGGAGTATCACCATTAACATCGCTTAAAACAATGGTGGCCGAGGCCAGTTGCCATGGTGATGATTAATAACAGCCATTAGAAAAATAATTGGGATGGCGGTGGCAGGCCTTGATGGCTACCGATATGAATCACAATATTGATGCAGAGAATGGGAGCAATAATGACTACAATTAGTGGTAATTGTCAAGATTTTTTTCTTCTGTTCCACAGAGTATTAGAGTCCCCTTTGTCTTCATCCCTCTTGATTTCTTTCCGTCTTCAGTTCAATATCCACTGTGTCTCTCTGTTACCCCTGACGTGATGAATATGTAGTCTTTGAGTATTTAATTAAAAGAGATTAAAATCGAGGGGAGAATTAAATTTGGATGAAGTTGGTGGATCAGATGATGTCAAACCAGCTTAATTGCAATATGCATCTTGCAGCTCTTGCATTTGCACACCCGATGTACATGCCCACCTATTGTGCATGTGTGCATACACCTATATGAAGGCACACACACTGAAACTCAGGATACACTCGGTTGCTGATATAGACATCCATTTTGGCCCAAAGCAGTCAAGTCAGCAACTCCTGCCGTGGCAGCCGCCATCTGTTTGTCTCATTTCCTGCCTCATGAAGGTGCTTTACAAAGCACAGAGACACCGCGAGACCCGGCAGTGAAATGTATAGAGTCCTGTCGTCTTTATCGGCTCTTCTTATTGCCTGCTTCATCATCATGCTTCGATATTGGTGTCGTTCTTTCTCTAAATTCTCCCCACGGCCAACACTTTTTCCCAAGGAGAGAGGAAAATGCAAATAGGGTTGCAAATTGGTAAATACTAGTTTGAGGATCCCAGCAAGCTGGTGCTCTCTTCAAGGCAATCACATTCCACTACATATGGCTAATTGTGCATGCATCTACGAGTGTCGTAGCACGGTGTCCATTGTGCTCAGCAGGATGTGACTCAGCCGAGTGGTGTCAACAGTCCGACCCACAAACACAGAGGGCCCTCCAATCCGAGTGTAATCAACCTTCTCATTACTGACTCCTGGGCTGTCAGCAACATCAAAGAGGCTCCCTGCTGTTGCTCGGCACCCTTGTCTAGAAAATATTGGATTTAGGGGCCAAACAGGTTTGCTTGAAAGATAATGTCCTGAAGTTTCTGCAAGTTTTCTTTGCATCCTGAGTGTGTGTGTGTGTGTGTGTGTGTGTGTGTGTGTATATGCGCGCGCGCGCGTGTGAGTGTATGTGTGCGCGCACACACATGAATGTTCGTACAGGTGTCTTTGTCTATGAGCATATGCAGTGCCAAAAATGGTGAATAATTCCCCCCTTAGCACTTTCCAAATACCTTTCATAAGAACCATTACATCGGAATAATGGAGTGTAATCAATTGGTTTAGCTTGCACCTGGGTGAGAAATGGCATTGAGAATGTGTGAAGTGCCTTCGAGGCTGCCGAGATGGTCTCACTGCTCAGCACTTTTCCCATTGACGCGATACGAGATTCATACGATAAGGGCGCATTTTAACTAATAATAATGTGCACGCAGGTGGTGGCAGGGCCGCAGTCCAACCTGTGATCTGTTTGTGTGAGCATGCCGGCCTGTTTGTGGCTTTGTTCTTGTTTATATGGGTCCATCCGTGCATGTGCGTGCGTGTGTGTGTGTGTGTATGTACGAGTGTGTCCAAGTTCAAGACCGTCAACCACTTAGAGATATAATAAGGCATTAAGTATTCAAATGTGTTGATGCGTTCTGTTACACTAGCCAGAGGCATCAGGCCTTTCTGTATGTGCATGTTTTTGCATGTAAAAAGATGAATAGCAGTATTTAGAAGCATCCTTATTATAATCATAAGAACTCATTGTTCATAAGGACCCACTTTCACTTGTTGAGTCCCTCAGTGTCTTTCCTCTTGCTCTCAATCTCTTTATCTCCAACCTTCTGTCTCCTCCCTTTTCCTCCCCCTCTCCTCTTCTGCCTTGTGTCCATATGATGAATAGCGGTTAAATGAAGGATACTTAAAGTACCTTACTTTGAAAGGTTTTCTCAAGTGCAGTGCAAATGAACATCTTCTTCGCCACACCTGTTCCTACTTTTGGTCCCTCTCCTCTTCTCCCTTTTGTTCCGCCTCTTCCTTGCCCACTCTCTGTATTACTATATTAACGTCCATCTTTTGTCTCCCTCAGCTCGTTGTCAGGCGGTGCAGGCAGAGAATGTGACAGTCTTGGAGGGAGGTACAGCCGAAATCTCCTGCCGCCTGCAGAACTACGATGGATCAATCGTGGTTATCCAGAATCCCCGCCGACAGACACTCTTCTTTAACGGCACGCGAGGTGTGTGCACATTTGTCCCTGCTGACAAACTTAATCTATCCGTGTCTACGCATTTGCTCACAGTTTCATTTTGAAGCCAGCCCTTTAAACACATTAGCAATGACTCACAGACACTTGCACTTTACATTTTTCTTATTGCAAATGTCCTCGCTTTGCCTTTGAAGCGATTTCACATTAAAAAGTCAGATAACCCCAGAGTTAATTTAGATGATGCTTTACCATCTGCCCAACAATGTGACTGCTTTAACTGTTTTAAAACTAGAGTTCAAAGCTCTCTCCATAATCTACTTGTAACCCTTGTGATGAGATCAGAACTTATTACAGCTCCTAATTACAGCATGGCCTTGGCAATCATGATTTTTTAAGCCGCTCTATGGCAAATTACCATTGTAACCAATAATAAAAGCATATCCCACCGTGGGCAAACTACTTTTTTTAACTAATCAAGTGCAAAAGCCGCCACCTTGGCCAGATTTTCTGTTAGTGCTATAGGAAACATTTGATCAAAAGAACAATGATCAAGGATATAAAATACTGTCTTTGAAATTTGTGCGGGGGCAACTTAATTGGAGCAACATTTTTGAGTGATGTTTCGTGGTTTAAGCTTTAGGTAATCAATGCAATAAACTTTGAAGACGATAACTCAATCATTAGGCAATGGTGTAACATTATGGAAAATGGGTTTGTTTGAAAATATTTGGATAGTTTTGGTTGTTAAAGAGACCACTTCAACCAGCGGATGTTTTGGTTTTGGTTTTTAATTATTTATACCGCCTGTCAAACCAGCAAAGCCACCAGTAATTGGCACTGCAAAATTGGTCTGAATCGTCCTATTAAAAGCAAAAAAGGGCACTGCATTGTCAATAAACAGGTACAATGCAATAGCCATAAAAAAGTGACCAATTCACTAACAAATCAGCTGCCAATTGTAAGTAAACTGAGGCTGGGAACGGCACAGCTCTGCACACACATGCAGCTCCCATATTGCTAGCAATGATGTTCTTCCACACAGCAGTTTTTCCTAAATTATATCCCAAAACGCTGTTGAATTGATCCAGCATAGTAATTAGCGGAGACAGCTCAATCAGTTATACCAAATCCTCTGGATAGAGCACCTGCTCACCTATTCTCAGAGAAGCTTGGCACTTCGTAACAGTGTGTCTTTTATATCGACATCCCAAGATCTTGTTTCACTGGATGGTCAGCCCACTCCTCTCGCCGCTACAAATATAGTTTTGATTAGAACTGATTCTGAAAAGCATTGTTCCGCTGGTATATTTATGTGTCAGGTGATAATTTTCCCAGCAGGATTTAGACTCTCAGAGAGTGTGTTTCCTGAGCTGACTTCACTCAAGTTGCTCCTGCTGAATGGGTTCCAAAGTAGCTTATTAAATGCTCACTAAAAAACCCAATGCATGAAGTTTCCACGTTATTTTTTCTCAATCTGCTGCTGTTACCTGGGCCATATTTTTGAACTGTGATTCAAGAACAGTTTAATATGTAATTGAGTTAAACTGATAATGGCATCAGACGGCCAAAAGTTTAGTTCCAAATATTTCTGTTTATGTGTCTCATCGTTTTGAGCCTGTGATAAATACAGAACTACTCACCTTGCAAGTGTATAATTTTGGTTGAAAAAGTGTCAAAAATACCCTTTATACAATGTATATGGCAATGTTAGGACACTTAATTATTAATATTGCTACGTTGGATACATCCATGTATTAATGACAGTATTTGCAATAGATTAAAACCTCAAAGAAACAAACCCATCGTCGTCACATTTTTATTTTCATATTTTGGTTTAATAAAATACAACAATTTATAACAACATATTCTTATTCTGCATTAACTATACATACATTATACAAAACTATTAAATGAAATACTTAAGTAATAATTTCTTATTTCATTTGATATTTTTGATGAACCAATGGTGACTGTGCAGTGATGGTTTCTGGGTACTGTATACTGTATGTTTGTTGGTTTGTCCAATGTCAAGTCTCTATTTGATCATGTGACAGGATGCTACCTTATACGTGGTGGCTAGTTCATGCGGAAATCTGTTAAGGCAAGCTGGCACATCTGCCAGCCGAGCGAGTTGCTCCTTTACAAACAGTAAAGGGGCAGTAAGAAATGACGAGAGAAAAAAGAACAGGATAAGGTAGCAAAGCTCCCTAAATCAGATTAACTTGGCAGCCCACAGTGCGTGCTTCGTAGCCTGTAACGAGCGTGCACGAGGACCCGTCATAACTACCAGTATACTTGAACCAGTATTTTTAAACACAGGAAATAAATGCAAACTCAAACACAAACTGATGTATATTTGCTAACATATGCCGGGATATTTTTATACATGACAGTTTATGCTTGAACACATTTTCACATTTCACAGTGCTTGTAATTACATTGATTTAACAATCAAGACTTCCACGCTTCCCTCAGGAACCGTCTCTGTTAAAGTGGGAGTGGCTGGAGATGTTCTGTGCAGTACGCTGAGATCAAACTAAAATACTGACGACAAAAGAGATGCCTTCACTGTTCACTGATTCAACGTTCAAATACTTTTGTTCTACACCTCGATCACGGAGTGGCCTTAATTGGGTAGCTTGGGTTGTTGCTTTTGGAAAACTCACTTACAACTTCCCCCAAATTCTATCAGATCAGCCTGGCTGGTAAGTTCGATTAAGTATTTAAACAGAGTCCATGTCCCCCAAGACATGGACTCGCACTCCTCATGAAGTCTAATCAGAGTGGGGAGGAACACAGTGAGTGAAAGTTACAGTGAAAGAGAAAATGAGAGACTAGAGAACAGAGTGGCGGTGAATGAGACGACGGATGGAGGGCTAAGAAAGACACAGCAACAGACAGAATGAGGAGAGGGAGCGGCATGCGATGTAGAACGAGAGACAGCTCTGGGAAATGATCCAAAGGTTAGGCAAGGGATAAAGTATAGATAGCTTCCCGTAACTAATTTGGCTCCGGTAAGCACGGGAAGGCCTCATTGGGGACATTTTCTGGGAGCGTAAATTACATCTCACTCTGGCTCGCTCTACCTCCACGTTTACTCCATCACTCGCTGTAGGGCTCTTCCATGTCTGCCTATTGCCCATCTGCTGCTCAGATATCAGGCCGACAAACTAAAGCCTTTCCGTGCCGAGCCATTCCACACTAACAGCACAGATAGAGGCGCTGCTGTAAGTGCGGCGAATTAGGCCGCCTTGTTTTGCAAGTGAGCGACCAGCCAGTGTGTTTTATGTGATTGTAGGGACTGATAGCCATAATAGAGCGGTGGAAATGGAGCTGTCCTCCGCAGTGGTTCATATCTCTCTTTTTCTACCCCTTTTGCCAACTCTTCTCAGCATGCAAATGAGATAGGACAATAAAAGGTGAACTTGGACTTGAACAGAAGTCTGACATTTAGTTGCCATTTAGTGCAGAGAGGAAAAAAATAGATTTACCTATCTGTGGGGAATAGCTCACTGACGATGATCTCGCTGCCATCCGGTGGAGGGGAAATTTTGGGGGTGGGGTTGAGAGATTAGTGTGGTGCACTTCCAGGAACATTGGACTGACTCGATCGCTTCGGGCCACTCGCTCTCAGTCCCCAGTGGATTTCTGCGTCTATCTATACAATTTTTTTCCCGCCTGCCGCATTATGTAGCTATAAAAGACAATTTTCTCATTCTTTCTTGTTCTCTCTTGTCACACATGCCCACGCACGCATAGCCAATATCTATACCGTAGTGTCTTTGTTGTGATGAATTTTGCCGTGAGATGGCCGGTTGTTACATCGGGGATGTGTGTGTTGTTCTCTACGTGAGCCAAAGCCAACACAAAGGAGCGAAGAGCAGGACGGAATAAAATAGAGATGCAGAGTAACGGAGAGGTTTGGCAGCCAATTCCGATATACAAACTGAGAATGAGAATCTATGGACATTGAGCCACTGTCACCCAGGCTGTTGTTAGTATTATTTGTTATTATCAGCATTTTTTTCCCTCACCATTGATTTATATTCTTTTCTTGGGGAACAAAAGGAAAGTTGTTGGATGAACTCCTCTCTGCAATTTCTTCCCTTTCTTCTTTGTGCATTATGGCATTGGTGAGTGTAGCTCATTGGTCTGAAGATTGGCTGTACTCCTCTTTTTCAATGTTTGGTTCTTTGGGATTCATTGTACACTGTGTACAATGTGTACAATTGTAGTGTTTAACATGTCTCTCACTGACTCAAAGGGGCAGCGCTACTCAATCTAATAGCTTTCCTAAAATGATTTTTGATTGTGCAATAAGCTTTATTTGCATAGCAGTTTTTAAAAGAGTTACCAAGTGCTTCACAGCAAGTAAAACAATAATGATTAAAACCTAATCGGATAAACAATAAAAAATACCGGGCACCAATTAAAAATGTACTTACAAAGAAATAAAGTGAGCTGTTACAAAGAGAATAAATGAATATGTTTTAGTTTAGGATGGTCCAATCAGTGCTGGGGAAAATTAACAACACTCTCCCTCAAAGCTGGAAATGTGAGAACTAAGGCATCTGTTATGTTGTATCAATGTACAGCCTGGAGCTGCTCCATCGAGACTGACTTTGCAAACTCTCTCTGAACTTTTTATATCAAACTGAGCTTTAAATTTAGCAGCACTATCAATTCAAGAGCAGAAAATGGTCTTGAGTGCTGTCACAGCCACTATTTCTCCCATGTTTTGCAGTTGTTCCTCTGCAGCGCTGTCCAAAGGAGTGACATCACAAATTTGAGGGTGGCGAGGAAAAGAAATCTACTCTTGTTCTTGATAGAACTGATTGTTTGCTAATACAGAGCAAACTATATTGGAGCAAAGGAACCACTGATATTACAGCTGATGTCATACCCATCAATTAAAGAAGCCCTTGCTGCTCCAGTGCACGATGTATTTGCCAATTAGTTCTTGTGTAAAGGTCAATGTACAGTATTTTTAATGTACTGTATGTTTTATATATGGCAAATATATTAATAATGAACACAAAACACGGTGTTATTGATGCAAAGGGCCAGCAACCAGGCCCAGCCAATGTCATTGAAGTACAGAGAAACAGCGCGAGCACTCAACCGTGCAGCTTTGGACTTGTAGCTCAAATAACTTGAGTCCTTATCGCAAGAAGAGTGGAAGCAATTGCAGCAACTGTCAACTTCTTGGCCCGTAAGTGAGCCGAACTACAGGTCTGAACTGATATTACTTCCCTGTAGGTGGTGTAGATTTGCCTTAGCCGGCCACATGGATGTTTTTTCAAGCCATTTAGAATAGTCCAGTGTTTTTGGTCATTGACAGTTGTTGCTTGACTCTTTTTTTTCCCTCCCAATTATAGTTGGAAACAAGAGTCAAGCCAATTAGGAGGGTGCAGGTAAAATGTCAAAAAATGCCCGGAACCTTTGGCAATGTTGGAGCCAGTAACCAGCTTAAATAAAAGTGAAGTAAAAGACTGGAAGGATCTCTTTCTTATCACTCTCCGAGGGTGAGCGACCCGCTCTCTGAGCTAGGTTTTTAAAGCTGCAGTTTGTAGGATTTTGCGACATTTAGTGGTGACAGTGCAGATTGTAACCAACTAAAACCTAAACTGAAATGCTAGCCGTCGAGAAACGTAACTTGAGGACAATTTCAGGCCAAATAAAGAACTGTAACAGAATGTTAAATCGGTCTGATTATCTATGCTTGGCGTAAGAAAACAGCTCCCTTTGTCAAGAACCTGCGGCGTGCTAGATGGGATTGTGAGGGAGGTATAAACCTCTTCCCTGAGGTGCTCCACATCTGAAAACAAATTTAAAATAAAGCTAGCAAAAGCCTGCCAGTAAAATGTGTTAATATATGACATGTACTTTGTCAGTCTTAGTTTCTGCATGTGCCTGCTATATTTCAAACAAGAAAAGCACCATGACAAAAACAATTCGTAATGCTCTCTGTCGGTCCCTGAAGCGTTAGAAAATAAATGAATCAATTACACTGACCCAAGAGTAAAACAATCTGTTGTTTCTGTTTTCCCATTTTTTCCCCCCGTTATTTTTTATGAAAACAGCATGTTGCTTTTATTTGAGTTCCATCTCACTTCACAGGCAGATTGTGATTATGTTCAGTGACTGATGTACTCACCTTCCCTCTCCTTGTTCTTGCCTTTCTACCTGTCACTCACCCCCCCATGTTCACTCCCATCACACCTCTTCTTTTCCCTCCCACCTCGGCTTCCTCTCGCCTCCTCTCCAACAACCCCATCCCATGCTGCGACACCTCCTCGCCCACCTGCATCTCACTTCTACACTCTTCCCATCATCTTTGTCCACCCCCAGCCCTGAAGGACGACCGTTTCCAGATGGTGCTCTTCTCGCCACGGCTGGTGCGCATCGAGTTGACCAACGTCAGTGTGTCTGATGAGGGCGGCTACTTCTGCCAGCTCTACACGGACGCCACGCACCACCAGGTGGCGACGCTCTCTGTGTCGGTGCCTCCGGAGACGCCCACGGTGGAGGTGAAACAGGAGGCCGTGGAGGGCGGCGAGGTGGAGCTCACCTGTATGTCGCCACGCAGCAAGCCGGCTGCCACCCTGCGCTGGATTCGTAACGGTCGTGAGCTACCAGGTACCCGGACAGGGACTAATGGACAGTTAAATGATTATGAGAGATAAATGAGGGAACTAATAGGGGAATATGGGCCAGGTGAAGTGAAATGGGTGGATAAATTATCCCAAATTGAGTGCTGAATGAAAGAAGGATGAATAGATGGGTGATTGATGGATAAATAGAGGGAATGACAGATGGATAGGTTGATGGGAGCAGGTTAAGATGGATGGATGGAGAAAATTAAGGTTTTGGCTGCGGGGCTGCCAAAATCTCTCCTCTCTTGTTTCCATGATTTTTATCAAATGTTCTTTGCAATATTTATAGGAGACGATCTAGTTTCGAATGATCAAACACACTTTTTGAGATGTGAATCCTGTTAACTTTTCTTTCTCCGTTCCTTTGAGGAGGAGTCATAAGTTCACAGAGCAAGTACTTTTACATGTGTGTCAATCTTTGTGTTGAGAAGGACGACATCAGCACCAAGTATTAGGAAGATTTCAGTGCTTTTCTGTCTTCAATGCATCCACTTGTCAAACTCTTTCTCTATAAAAACAGACACACATCTCTCTATGTACTGAATAAATATATATATATATATATCCCTCTCTGTGCTCTTGAAAATGATATTTAAAATATGTTTTACTTGCACATAGCTGACAAGTACTCCATTACATAAAATGTTTTTCTTTCTTTTCCACTTTAACATACAGACACTTTAATTCGCCATCATCTAACTCTCCTCACTTCTTTGCTTCTGATAAATCTATGAGACATCCTTCAGTCGAGTACCTTGCTCTACCCTTCTTTCTAACTCTGTCTGTCTTGGCTTCTCTCAATTAAAGGAGCACTTCACTCAATAATACATCTGAGACCAATCTTTCGCTTGCCTTCAGTCTGTTTGACCAACGAGAAAAGATTTTTTTGCACCCCGCCGTTAAATCACCACTTATGTATAATATGTTTTGATTTTAATTCCTCATTCCTCAAAAACCTTGTACAGTTGACTGAGCACGAACAAGAAAAAATACTTACTTAGACTAATTTATGCAAACATCTCTGACTCAGACTTACGGCTATTTTTTTTCTTCTATTATTCAATTCATCTCAGATTATTAATAAATACAGACAATTGTGTTTAAAAGTACAAGTTGCTGCCAAATGTGTTGCATTATTCATCAATTCACTCACCGCGCTCAAATAACTCACACAGACCAGATGAAATAGTGTGAGATAATCGGGCGTCAACAGTTTTTGAGACATGCATGAGCAATGTTTTAAAGTCGTCTCCTTTACTTTCTATTTTTGTCTGACGCTCAACGTCTCTTTCATCCAGTCTCTTCCCTTGTTCTGTCAGAACACGCCTGTCAGCGTCATTCTGCCTCTGCCCTCTCTGTCCTTCCCCTCTGCTCCTTCTCTTTCTTCTCATCTCATCTCCCTTTCTTTTTCCCTTCAATTTTTACTGGTGACAAAGACATGAAGCTCCTCAGCTTCGTTATCGGTTGCAAAGAGCTTTCGTAGTCAAAGAGACCGAGAGGCCACACTTTCTTTATTCTCGCCGCATCTTTTTTTGGTCTTCCTCTCTTCTCTGCCTCTTCTCTTCCATCTTTTCTTCACCTCTTTCCTCCCTCCTGCTCTCCTCTTATGTCCTCTTTTCCTAACTTCTCTTTTCGTTTCATTTCTGGATTTCTCCCCTCCCCCTGTTTACGCTCCTCTTTTCCCCCTTCTCTCCATTTCCTCATTTCATCCCATTTCCCCTCGCTCCTCTCTCTGTTGGCCCTGAGTTAAATGAACTGTGGCACTAAAGGTTGGAGGCAGATCCCAACAGATATGGGCAAGCACTCTTTAATTAAGACACTATCTTCCCTCTGCTGCCCTATTCCTGCTCATCTGCACCCACCGCCGTCCTCTCTCACGCTTCGATTGGGCTGCTCTCATTTACTCGCCGGTAATAATTGAAAACTCAGCACGATATAAGTGATATTGTTGTGTTTAGCCTAGACAAGAACAAAGTCCAAATATGTGACCGTGTCACCCGTCTGTTCATCCTCCCTCGTTCTGTCTCCCCTCCGCCTCTATTCTCGCATCTTTACCACACACTGCATCTAGCATGACTCTCTTATCGCCCTCTTTCATGTCTGGACTTGTCTCGCCGCAGCCCTCCTCGCCCTCCTCGCCCTCCCTACCCTCCTCGCCCTCACCCCCTCTCAATCATGCCTGTTTTGCTGCCTCTCTTTCTCTTCCTCCCTCTTCCTCTCTGTCTATGCGTCCCTCTCCTTTGACTTTCTTCTCTCACCCTGGTCCTTTGACGCTCCCTTCTCGCCACGTCTGGCTCAGTTAAAATCTCAATTCGGTTATGCATATCCTCTCTTTTATCCCACATCTCTCTTTCTCTCTCTCTCTCTCTCCCCCACATATCTCTCTCTCTTTCTTTCACTCAGGCTCACACACAAATTATTCAGTTGATTTGCCATACGCAAACAAACGGTTCTGCTGCTTATAATTGCCATGAAATATAGATGGAAATTGCTTTCTCTTTCACTTTCTTATGCTGTCTTCCTCCACTCATCCTCCTCTCAACGGGTACCTGGTGTTGCTGAAAAAAGCTCATTCAATAGTCACTAACTTGTTCGTCCTTTCAGTCTGCTCACTTCTTTGATCCACATCTGTGGTCTCCTCTAAATGTCTCCTCTATTCCTTCCCCATCTCTCTCCCTCTCCCAGCATAGGTGTGATGTCTCAGCGGGGTAAAAGGAAGAAGGGGCATGTGCCTTGACCACCCATCTATCTTTCCTGTATCATCTCATCCCCTCTTTCTTTCTCTCCCTCTCTCTCTCTCTCTCTCCAGGTGTGGTATCTCAGCAGGACAACGCAAAGACTTTCAGCGTGTCCAGCACCATCCGGATCTCGGTAGAAAGGAAAGACAACGGGGCGGCGCTGAGCTGCGAGGCATTCCACCCGGCACTCGGCGGGCAGAAGAAGATTCGACACTACCGCTTGGATGTGAATTGTAAGTCTCTCCTTCAGGCAAAGTGTGTTTGTGTGTGTGTGTGTGTGTGTGTGTGTGTGTGTGTGTGTGTGTGTGTACATTACATCAAAGCACTTTCTACCCATCTTGAAAACAACTGAAGTAACAAAATGTTCATTGCCAATTTTTTTTTTTACTTAAATGCCAGCAATATTTTTTTCTTGTGAAGCAGCCTCATTTTAAATGGTGGCTTTCTAATATTAGATAAAAGCTCATTTATACACAGTTCATGGTTTTAACAGGGATATTCAAAGATGCCCTGTATGAGACCTGCTCTCATTAAAACCTAATACCTTCTAAACTTGTCAAGCAGAGAGCTGCAGTATCAGGCCTGCGGCCAGGCTCGAGTCCCGTCTTGTGGTTTAAGCAGCTAACCAACATGAGCTTAGAGAACCCGGGTCACAATACTCGCCGAGGTGCAATGATCCCAGGACTGTTGTGGGATGGATTGATGTATTTTTGCAGAAATTGGTATGCTGTGAAATCTCCATTTGAGGCAGGCAAAAGCAAACAGTGAAAATACTGAGAGATTTAAATGTATAATTGGCTTAAGTCTAATATTCACTCAGGGCAACAAGTTCAGACAGAACCATGTTTTTATTTTAAGCTGATTTCACAATATTTTCTGAAATCTGTCGACGGTTAAGAGGGATTAATCTTGAAAATGTCAGACAG
Organism: Clinocottus analis; assembly: GCF_023055335.1. Classification (NCBI taxonomy): domain Eukaryota; kingdom Metazoa; phylum Chordata; class Actinopteri; order Perciformes; family Cottidae; genus Clinocottus; species Clinocottus analis. The sequence continues at coordinate 8,602,322 of NW_027176251.1, read as the reverse complement.
CTCTAATCTATATCCTTGGATGAAGTTTATCGTTGAATATATTAGTGTAAAATGTTAATTCATTGTGTTTTTTTCTCTGCCATCAAACATGTTGAGTTTAATTCTATTACTTTAGTTGAAACCTTTCTGTCTTTTTTTATGTGAGGGCAAACAAAAATTTCTTACAATTCAGTAATAATTTATATTTAATTATGATACTCATTGTTTTTATGTTCATGTTTGCAAATCCTTTTTTTGAAGCTTAGAGAACTAATTAACACATCAATTGAGAGGCATCAAATTGCGATTTTCCGTTGATCCATCAGTGCTATTTATTTTCAATGAAAGTTGGAGCTAAAAGAACACATAATAATAACCTTCTCCATCAACGTCACTCTGATGCTATTAGACAAGTTAACAAATTAATCAAATCAAATTAAGTTAACAATTAATCCATTTGTTCTCTGCTCATATTAGTTTTCCTGGCAGTATAATGTGATTCTCATCCCGTATTTCATCAACAATTTTAGATAGTCAAACATCCCACAGGCACATATAAATATTTACAGTCAGTGATATTATTTATACGTAGCAAGTACATCTGCTTCGGTCTTTGAGGACAATTAATTTGCCACATACAGCCTTCACTAATGTTTGTTGATGGATCACAATGATTCATATTCAACAGTGAGCTGGTGCTTCCTCGGGGCCAGAGAACTGGTAATAATGACCAACTGTCGGCCTGGATTTGGCTTCCCATCGCTCCGTTACTGAAGCCAGTGCAGTACAGCATCTGCTGGAGCGGTGGGTTGCTGATGATAACAGGTGTCTCAACTGTGGGATTGTCGGCTGGTTGCCTTGGAAACAGCTGTTAAAGACCCTTCCTTTTGACACTTTTGCACTTTCCTCTTGTTCCTCCTTTTTGTTCCCTCGCCGTCTCTCTCTCTCATTCCTTAATTATTTTTTCTTCTTCTGCTCTCTCTGATTGTCGCTCCATTTTGATCCCTTTGGTCCATTTTGTTTTCTCTTGTGTATATATTGTTTTTTTATCTCTCACATGCACACTCATTTATCTCTTTCTCTCTCCCCGCAGTTGCACCAACAGTCAGAATTGTTCCTCCCTCTGGCATTTTGCGAGAGGGCGACTCGCTCAGCCTCACCTGCTCCGTGTCTGGAAACCCTCTGTAAGTGTGTGTGTGTGTGTGTGTGTGTGTGTGTGTGTGTGTGTGTGTGTGTGTGTGTGTGTGTGTGTGTGTGTGTGTGTGTGTGTGTGTGTGTGTGTGTGTGTGTGTGTGTGTGTGTGTGTGCAGAATTCTACATTGTTTTGTGTTGGTGTGATAAGATGGTGGTACCCAACACATGCTCACCTACAGACAAAAACAAGTTTATCCTGCACTGCACATGAGCTTTCATTGGTGCTGTGTGTGTGTGTGTGTGTGTGTGTGTGTGTGTGTGTGTGTGTGTGTGTGTGTGTGTGTGTTCAAGGTGTTCTCTTGGCAGCTCTTCCTATGAAAAGCAATGCACTGTATGTAATTCATTTGTATCTCACAAAACCAATTTGTATGTAACAAAGGAAATATAAATTACGACAAACTTTACTTTGGAAGGAGGTTGGGGTCGGGTTATAAAAAAAAAAAAAAGATGACATAAAAAACTGTTTGCAAAGTGCTTTCACGGAGGAGACTACTGTCAAAATGGATTTATTTGTCATGTAAGTAATGCAACTTAGTATTTTTAAGATGAGGGTTGACTAATTTTTCACTTAACTTCCATACTTAAGTAACACAACTGACCACTTGCTTATTTTAAGCCAAACGTTGACTTATTTGTCACGTCACGTTGGTACTTATCTAACGTTAGGTCATTGTGACCTGAACCATTATCTCACGGTTACAGGAGGTATGATGAGTTTTTGCGGTTTGAAAAGGACATTAAATCCTAGATGCATTCAGCTTCACCTTCAACAAGAAATGAAAAAGGCACATTACCCAGTTGGCACAAAACGCTGCTCGTGAGGCTTTTTTTTGGGTATGTCACAGCAGTGTGTTGATGCTTTTTCTCTCATTCCTCTGAATTCCTGACAAAATAATCAAAAAGTATAAAAGGTTTGTCTCAACAAAGCGCCTGTGCGTGAAAAGCTGCAACGAGTTCTGACAAATCGGCTTAAGGACACACTGAAAGCGTTTGATTGACGGCAACAATCGGAGGTTGCCAAGTTCAACTACAATTCTTACAAACACTCCATTTTTGCTCAATGATAATGTGGGATAGCAAGTATTCACGTTAAAACAGTTTTGGGATATTGTTTTGAGCTGCTTTGAGAATGATATTTAGGTTGTAACCTCATCCAACTGCTGGTCACTGTATTGATTTATTTGTATATTTCAGTATCCTGCACTATTGGTATGGTACACAGCCCGCGTGGGCTTACAGGACGCTGACTAGACAACAACAGCCACATGACGAAATAATAGAAAGAAACAGAGAAAATACAATTCCCATCCCATAAAACTCTAATTTTGAAGGATCCAGTGTTCTGTGTCTTAGTTTAGTTTGCAAGTAGCAGCTTCACCGACAGATACTAGTCTACAGGGCTTTACTTTCCTTCTGGCAATCTGTTTGGGGGTTCAACTGTTTACTTGCTTTG
>NW_027176251.1:8552196-8594696 GCF_023055335.1 Clinocottus analis | reverse complement strand
CTGATTCGGTACGCAGCAGGAAACCTCTGCTAAACCTCCTCCTGAATCAATACAACAGAGATATTGATTCCTCAAGAATATGTAGTTCAGATACTAGTCAGCAACATAATTATTCAGACTATCGCTTGTAAAGAACCAATTTATCTTGTCCCCTGTGACCCAATCCTCTCGTCCGGGAATTCAGAGTAACGTTACCAGTCAAGTGCAATAATTAAAGATTTGAGATGTTTTGACAACTGAATGAATTTCCCAACGCAAGCTGATGTGAAGGAGACAAAGACAACAGACACACTGCAAAGCATTAATGCAATCTGTTGAAATCTTGCATGTTACATCGTAAGATTTGTTGCATTTAAGATTCAGGCTAATCAACTTTGCTTGTTGCTTGAGCAGAAGTATCATAGGCGGGAGGACAATGCGGGTAAGGGGCTTTTGTTGTCAGCCTTTACAAGTTTTCCAAGATGTTGCACCTCGATTCACTGGTGGTTGCTAAATTCTTAATGAAGGTTGACCCAGATAGGCTGCGCACCGTGGCTCAAAGAAGACGACAGTGCAACATCACTGGAAATCTTGTTACCACGATAGTTACTTTTCAGAAAATGTGACAAATTGGCCAACTTTCTCCCCGAGTTTGAAGCACATTTTTTTTTGAAAACAAGGTTTTCGATGTGTGTTAATGTTGCGTAATCCACTCATGAAACAACTGAGTAAACTTGCAGTCAAACAGGGACAAAATTGAAATTTGGGGTTTTTTAATAGGACAGCAGCAAAGCCAGCTCATCATTAGAGGCTTCTACGGTTTCGCATCCAAACCGTGGCCTAATTACACCACTGTCACTCAGCAGATTTACCTTTTATTTTATTTTGTTTAGGCTGCTCTCCCCCTTCTGAATGCTCCCGTCATTTCACCTGAATTGGAGATTAGAAGCAGATGGACAGATAGAGGGAGCAGAAGCACGATATGTTATGTAACATTTTTGGGCTGCTTTTGGTTAGCGCCCCCTCATCTATCTACCACACTAACACTCTCTTTCTCTCTCTCACATGCACACACAACAATCACGCACTCTTGTACAAGCACTGCATCAAACGGCACACATAATGGCAGCTTTCCACCGGCATCAAGGGTGGCAACAGTGGCAAGATGAAAGGTGACATCCACACCCGCCCTCCCTCTCCCGTTGTCTCTCGCTCTGTCTGTCTCTCTCTCTCTCTCTCTCAGCTATCCTGGAAGGTTAGACATGTCGAGCTTTGATGTGCGATGCCACCTCTGTAGAAAAATGTTCTGTCTTTTTCCCTCCTCCTCAGCTTCCTCACTCACCATTTTTTAGCTGTCTTCTTCATTTGATCTTCTGTCTGCCATTTCGTCTTTCCTACATTTCGTCATTTATCTTTTTTATTTCATGCCGTTTCTCCATGCTGGTCATCAATTTGATTTATCTTGCTGTTTTTTTTCTTCTTCTTCTTATCCTCTCTTATTATAAAAGGGCTACATTTAAAGCAAGGAATCTTGCTTCGACCAAAATCCATAAAAGACCAGAAATCCACATAACCAACATAAGCCAGGCTTCAACTCCTTTGCTCTGCACCACGGATTTCCAGCAATCAGCTTCCTAAATCCTCCTGCTGTATCCCCGTATCAGTGGTGGTTTGCTGTAGTTATAAAAAAAAATATGTACTCGCCCACCAGGCAGATTGTTTCAAACCTTATCTCAAAGAGCTCAGAGATGTTGATTCAGCCATCATATTAATCTGAAGACGACCAAAAGTCACTTTTGATTTTCCTCTAAATCACAGCTAATAATCTGATTAACGTGGTGGTAATTCTCTTGCAAGAAATATTAACTGAACTCCTTCAATCAGGCTATGATGTTTCCAGTGAAACTTGTCTTTTTGATTATTATAACACAGTGTGTTTGCTATACTTCAATGCTAATGCAAATAAACCAATAAGGTTGATTAAAAATGTTCTAAATTAATTCTATCTTCTGATGATTGAATACCAAGTTCATCACTTGATATTAAAAATGAATATGATTGCATTCTGTAGATTATGTTAATATGACTCATAACTTTAAAACAGAGTGCTTATTTTTTGCTTGCCAGAACCCACGCTGTTATTGTAGGTGTCTCTTTTTTCCTTTCTTTTTTTTTGGTTTCAAACTGTGGATATCTCATTTTGTAACAAAGCTCTTATTATGCTTATTCCTAAAGACTGGTGATAAAAAAAAAAAAGATACAGCCTCATTGTTGCTGCTTTTCTTATTCTTTTGTTTTAGTCACAGCTATTTCAACCTCTCCATCCATCTCTCATTGTCTTCTCTCAGTTGTTCTCTCTCCTTGCCTTTTCTCTCCAAATCCCCATTTCTTTCCTCGACATCCGTACTCTGTTTGACTCAGCCCGTTGTTCTCACCTCTTTTACACCTCCTGTCCACTTCCTCTTCCTCTCTCCCCTTCTCACACACCCTTTTAACGGTTTTTCACCTTGCCACGGGTTTGCCCTCTGTTCTCGGTTCAGCTGCAGTTCAATGTCTTTACTCAAAGAAGGCTGAGGTTTCTTAGAATATGGCACAAAGCAGTGAGTGTAACTGAGTGAGGAGTTGGTGGGGATAGATGGAGGGAAGTGGGAAGGGGAGAGAAGGTGGGAGGAAGTGATGGACGGATGAAAAGGAAGACAAGAAGGGCGATGGAGGTCGAACACAGGTTAACATGCACTACCACAACCTGTCAGATAAATGGAATATTGGTTTAGTTACTCCCAGCCTCCCTCGAGGGAATCCGGGTGCACTGGGGAAGGAAGAGGGGCAAGGTGGGAGCGCTGAGGATGCGTGTTGTAAAGGATGAGTCGGCAGAAAAGAAACTGTTTTATCGCAGGTGCAGGAAAACTACCAGTGCTCCCTCTTGTCTCTCTCCTGCTCATTTCGTGTCAACCTTCCCTCTGCGGGAGTTATCTGCCATCAGGGTCTGTACATAGAGTACAAACTCAGGCAAAAGTGGCTGCCAATTTGTCACAGGTGCTTTAGGCGCTGCCACTTTATGAGAAGAGACGGCCTTAATGCTGGCGCAGGAGAACAGAGAACGAGAGGTGGGAAACTCTCCAGGGCCCAGGATGCACTGGAGCTGAGCTTTATTTGACTGTGTGTGCGAGTGCGTGTGTGCGCGCGTGTGTGTGTGTGCGTGCATGTACGTGTGCATGCGTGTGTGTGTTTTTGATTGAGAGAAAGACTGCATATAAAAGGATGGAATTAACTTTTTGAAACTTTCAGAAAGTCACTAATGATGTAAATGTGAGAAATTGTTTTGAATGAATAACAAAGCGCACACAGTCACACGCATTACACACACATAGCAAGTATCCCCGCGATGTGAAATGGATGTGTCCACTGTTGGTTGTTTCATCTCTGTGCCCTCATTGTTATGGAGAAATTGGATTTTATTTTATTTGAATGTATGTATATACGCAAAGGTACATGTGAGTGTCTGTGCATGTGACTGGAGGAGAGTGTTGCTGATTGTCTGGTGAAATTCCAGAGGGCTTTCTTATGTAATTGAACTGAGCTGCTGCACTCAGATGAATCGCCGAGCCAATAAAACCCATTAGAATTGAATTGCATGAGAGAGTGTGGGAGATGGAGAGAAAAAGAACAAAGAAGAGAGAGGTACAGATGTTAGTTTGCATATATGTAACACACTTATATGCGTGTGCGTGTGTGTGTGTGTGTGTGTGTGTGTGTGTGTGTGTGTGTGTGTGTGTGTGTGTGTGTGCATTTTGGTAAAATAGAGCCGAGAAGAGGGCACAGGAAGAATAGAGAGACTAATGGTTTTATAGAAAGTTTCATATGGGAGTGATAGGAAGATGAAATGATGGGTACACGGTGCGATAGAGAGGGAAGCTAGGTGACCAGGGATTAGTCTGTGTCTCCTCGGCTGTTGTAATGAGCCGTCAGGATAATTGGAATGAAAAACACAGTCCTCCATTTAATGAAGTGAGACTTTCAAAATACATGGAATGAGAATGAAAGTGGAAAAAGGTTCGGGGCTAGTGGCAGAGGGAACTAGACGGAGATAATCCACGGAACATTTTGGCAGTTTCGCTCCACACATGACATCGTGTCTAAGTGAATGTTGGATGAGTCCTCAGCCAATCAGCGCCGGCCTTAATAGACTCCGCAGTGGACCCCTGACCAGTGTCCAGCATTCAGTGCTCTGACTGACAGCTGGAGCCACCGCTGCTCTTGGGCAAAGCCCTTATAATCAGGAACAACGAACATGAAAGAATAACGGGGCTCATCCAAAATGGCGGCGGAGTAGCCTCAGGCACACTTCTGCGAGCATGAGATAGGAGGAGGAACGTCATTATCCCAAGTGCCGCCACATCCGTCCCTGGAAATAACATGGGCTGTGTGCCTGATTGGCAGCCATATAGTGTTAATGAATAACAATATGATGTAGGGAGAAAAAAAGGACGCTATCGGCCAAGAGGACGACAGCTGTATGGCATTCTCCTTAATTAAGTTGAGGAGAGGAGTGAAGCCACAGAGGCAGCCGAGTGATGGAAAGTAAAGGAGGGAGGGGGTGCAAATGAGCGGAGGAGAGTATGGTTGAAGAAGAACAAGGAAAAAGAAGTGAGGGATGACGGCAAAACGATAAGAAAAAGTTTGACAATTTTTAGGTCATCCGTGATAGCCAAGAGAAATTAATCAGCGTCCAGTTAATTAGTGCAGCAACCTCGGCCATTAATCCTCAGGCTCAAGTGACAACCACGTGCTTGTGTTCACACGCACATGCAACATAAATGCTTTCAAAGACGAGAGCACCAACAGACACACATGCTCATAAGTGTCTCTTTCTCTTCATCTGGTCACTCCCCCTCACTCTCTCACACTTTGCTTCACAGAAAACTCTGCTCATCTCTTTGTCTTTCCCACAAAACACGCTACAGATCATGTAATATTTCTTCGCAGCGCAGAGACCAGGGCTGGGCTTGAAGAAGCAAAAAATAAATTCAGGAGGGGGGAGGGTATATTGCTGACATAAGAAGAGTGCAAAAAGAGATTGATGATCTCAGGGCCACTGGGAGAAAGGGAGAGAGGAGACAGAGGAATACTTACCAATAAATTACTCCTGAGCAGAAAGGGCAGTGTGTGTGTGTGTGTGTGTGTGTGTGTGTGTGTGTGTGTGTGTGCGTGTGTGCGTGTGTGTGCGTCTGCGCGTGTTCTGTATGCCTTTTGTGGCGGTGTCCAGCCAATAATGCACGTGTGTGTAAAAGTGCACAAACATATGGTCTGGGTGTGTGTGCACGCAAGCTTTTATGTATTTTAAAACAAGATGTGCGTGTGTGTCGACTACTTCGCAAGTTGTGGTTTTACAGAGATTGTTTGATGAAGTGGCATGCTGTTCACTCTTAGAGTGCTGATGCACACACAGACACAAATTCACACCCACTCTTCCATCTTTCCCTTTTAGTTCTTGTCAGCCATTATTTTTTGTCTTTAATGGCAGTATGAACTTGTCTCTTTCTACCTCTCCACCTACCATTGTGTCTCAGCCATTGATTCAGAGAATGTGTCAAGATCCAAGCTATTGTTCTGCATTGAATGAGACAGTCCCTGCATGGCACTGCTCCATTGGGAATGCATCTGTCACAGACAATGTCTCTGTCTTCCTGCCATTGTGCCGTAGAAAATGTGTCGGTGATAGAGAATGTGTTCCTACATATTCCTATTGCTTCATAGATGAATGTCAGTCTGCCAGGTATGATTCCCTTCAGCCTCTGTTTTCAAGCACGGTCCACCATTGTAAACACTCCACAGCCGGCATACAGGCCTGCCAGAGAACATCGTTAGTCCTTGTCCTTATCAGTTGTCAGGGGTGGAGATCGATTTCATTTTGCACACACGGTCAATTTGGGGAAATAATTAGGAGCATTTGTCTCTAGTATCGAAATGGCATCAGCCTCAATTGCTGATCAGCGTGTTTGAAATAAGTCTTTCCTGCAGTTCTTGTATTTTACATCTCCTTCATCTCAAAACTCATTGGGTCAGAGACTACATCCAATGATTATCGAGCAGGATGCTGAGGTAGAGCAGCAAAGAAACTCAATTAATATTCACAGTAGTAAAGCATGTGTCATGTTTAATAGGCTGTAGTAACTTTGCTATGAAACCTTGCAACGCCGTTGTTGAAATGTCACTGCATGTTGTAGATAATAGCATTTGTGTATGTGTGTTATCCCATCCCCTGTCTGTCTGTAGATAATGTGTCAGTTACTTCCACGGTCTCTCCCACTCCCACCACCCAACCAATCACCTCCCATCCCACCACCCCAACCCTCCTAACACCCAGCTTCGCTCCGGACCCGAAAGGTAACATACACACACCTTTTTCTTCTACCTCTGCTACCCTCCATCTCTCTCCTCGTCCTTTCCTACGCTCCTTTGGTGTCTCTTACTCCCCTAGTCATTTGATAATTCTCAAGTAGCCTCCACACACACACACGCACACGCACGCATGCGCGCATGCACACACACACACATACACACACAAGTCCTATGCTGCAACCTTCCTTTGCCCTGCATCTACATGAGCGTACGTGCCTGCAGACACGTTGGTGCGTACCGAGCGCAACCTCCCACTCTCCCTTTTTCTTATCACTGGCTGTTTGATGCTTCCTACACACACATTGCCCAGTCAGCGGTTGTGTGTGTGAGTGTGAGTGTGTGTGTGTGTGTGTGTGTGCGTGTGTGTGGGGCTTTTGATGCTTGGTAGGTACTGTTAATAAATCTGCATTAAGAGTTTAAAGAACTGGCAACGACTGACACTGGCCTCCGTAGGGCCAGGTTGATGCTACACAAATACCTTTATCTGCACACACGCACTCACACAAACACGCACATATTCTGATGAAAGAAGATCAGAGATCAAGGTGTGTCTCATCGTATTCTCCCTGATGATGATGTTACACACGGGTAAGAAAGGCTGCTCGGCTATGCAGGGTGGAAAGGTTCATGGAGAATAAGACACGCACATACACACACTCATGTGATTATTCACTTTAAAGTATGTATGTCCACATGTATGCATGTGTATATGTACATCTATGTGCTCATCCTACGACTGCAAATGCACAAGCCAATGTGTGAAATGATCAAACATCAGGAATGACAATACAGTTCAAACAAGAGCAATTCATAATATACCAGTTTAATTGCTTATATATATTAATACCCTAGTTTCATTTATTGATTACTGGAGAGAAAAAACACATGACTGAAACAAATGGAGTTATTTCCTATAGTTGTGTGTATCAAGCCCATTGATCAGAGGAAGCATTTAATGGACAGATTAGACAGTTCCATAATGATTCATGGCAGGAATGTATAGTTAGTTGATGGGGAACCTGTGAACCTGCTGGATTTGGCTAAATGTTCAATGCTATACAAGTAATCAGGCTCCTTTTCTCTGTAACACACCAGAAAAACACATTAATTTCTAAAGAAAAATACACTTTAGTTGTTATTTTAAAACAATGATTGCACCCTCTCCAGATTTAAGAATGCTCAAATGAGTAGAATTTTAGTTTCTTAAACTTTATCTTAAAATTCCTAAAGCAAAAAAACTAACTAAAACTTTTTTTTAACAAATAAGCCTACATACTTTTAAGGAATGATGTCATTATGCAGCCTTGTGTATAAATATATCCAGACAATGGTGATTCAAAAGCTGAAGGAACATCTTTGATAAACTTATGAATGCTGTGCTCATAATTTCTGCTGTGGAAGTGATAAAAAAAAGGTTGTTAAAAAATAAAAGCTTCATAAATGACCAGAACAGAAAACGACAACAGTAATGAGTCATACCAGGCTCGTAAAGTGTTCCATATTTAGATAAACAGCTGTTTTTCTCTTGCCTCTGTAATAACAGTGTGCACTGGCCGTCGGCAGCTGAATCCTGGTTTAAGAGTCAAACGTGTGCACATGCAGTCGCAGGATGGGCACACGGACGTATATACACACACGCCAGTGAACGCTCGATGCGGACTGCGCTCCCAATACTGAGCCTGGGCTTTGGGTATTGGCCGATACCGAGTACTGATCTGTTACCAGTGGTATATCAACAAGCTGGTAAAGTAAACAGGATCGTTCTGTTATGTATAAGTGCAGGCTTGAAGGAAAAAATGCTTTCTGAACAAAATTGAACAAATAAATACATAGATAAAATAATTGTATTCTGATACCATTTTGGCCCGTTGTCGTCCCAATCCAGCTATTTGGATCATGCATCGGACTGATCTCAGTATTGGTGCAGAGTTGCACTAATCACACATCATATTCACATGAGTTTTTGTATGTGTCTTTTCTTCTGGGAACTTTTGACCCATAGCTTGGCTTTGTGTGTGTGCGTGCAGAATATATTTATCTCACACAAACACGCTCACTGGCATCTCCTCTTTTCTTCCCATGCCTCCGTCTCCTGTCTGTTACTTAAAAGGAGAGATGAAGCGAAGGAAGCGGCAGAATCCTTCTCTTGCCGCTGCCGCCATCTGTGGCAGGTGGAGGTTGTTCACCTGCTGGGCGTGTGGGGAGATGTCTTAAAGAGTAGAAATCTGGTGAACGTTTAGTCGCTGTTGATGTATGATCTGAGGGGCTTTTTGGAGAAACGCTGCACTGTACTGTCATACATTTCCTGTGGAGCTTCTGGCTGCGGTGGACTAAAAAATAGGGTGGAGTGAGGTAAAGGTATAGCACTGGAGTCCTTTCTGTTTCATCCCTCTGTGAAATGTTGAATAACGCAGTGTGCCTACAGATTTTATCTTACACTTGGTCATAAACATAAGCAGGGATATGATGCAGTCACAGTGTCCAATGAGACACTTAGTCATGAAATGCATGTGCAAGAATGGACTCTCTTTCCTTCAACTGTCAGTGCCTGCTCCACGTACTTTTCTTCCTTTCCTTTGCCTCCTCTTCCTCTCCTGAGCTCTATGTTAGCACTCAATTAATGATTCATGTTTTAATTCGGCTTCGTCAAGGTCCAAGAGCTGCATCAATAACTCTACGTCCTTGCCTCCGATTTAGCCTTTCCAGCTTTTACACTACACCCACTGAGAACCATCACAAAAGAAAACTTTTGTTATTGTCAGCAACTCAGGTGCTATCGATACGGACTCAAGGAGCTGTTTTTTGCAGCACAGATTACCAAAAATCTCAAAATTCTAATTAGTTAACTTAAAGCGACAAATAACAAAGAAAAAAGCTGTAAATCCTCAAGTTGGAACCAGTGAATATTTACAATTTTTCTTAATAAGTTTATTTTTATTAATAAATGATGACTATAATTATCACTCAGTTTCGTCGATTTTTCTGTTAGAATCAAATAATTGTTTCAACGCAATCTACACCTCCCTTCATTATTCCTCTGTCCATCTGTTCGTGTTTGTTCTTGTAAAGTTAGTCAAAGGTGTGGTTGACATGAATAACTCCTCACCACTGCTGCAATTTTATGAATGTCACAGAATTTAACACCTTTTTATGTTTTCAAATTTCTCTGTCTCTCTCTCTCTATCGCTCAGTTTTTTATTTCCTTTCCAGGGCTGCACTACTCGGGGTGTGAACACACTCAAAGTTTCCCTCATTTAAAATGCATTGTAGTCTTGACAGGTGCTTGGCTGGAGTGGGTTTTTAGAGGTTATTCTTTCATTCACTCCTCATTTTGCCACCTTTTTCTCACCCATTTGGACTGACTGGCGTTCTGTGCAGTGGAGGTTGATGAAAGGTGATAATGCAAGTTGCTGATATTGACTTTGGTTTTCTCCGGTCTCGCTCCCTGTACTCTCCCACGCTGCTGTTTTAATGTGCTTTCTTTCTCTCACTTGTATATATATTTTTTCTACACAACATCTCTCTTTCTTTCATTTTTGATTCATTTCTCGCTTTGTTTCGATTTCTTTGCCTGCACTTCTCTCTCCTTTCATCTCCATATTCTCCTTGATATACCCCTACACTCCGCCCACACCCACTATTTGTTTTCTTTTGTTCCTTCTCAGATCCCGGTGCAGTGGTAGAGACTCACAGTGCAGTTCCATATGCAGTGATAGGTGGCGTTCTGGCCCTGCTGGTTTTCACCGTCATATGCGTCCTCATCGTCACCATCTGGTGCTCTGTTCGACAGAAAGGTAACGCACACGCACACAGTTTCTTTCATAAGCAGTGGACATGTCGAGGCAATCCGAGTATTTTTATCACATCTTTCACAGGCGCGTTTTCTCATTTGCGCCGCTTTCTGGCGTAACAAACTGTGAAAAGAAATCATTGCAGGCCCGTTACACCCAGATTCCTTGAAAATAATCTTTTACCTGAGGTGTTAAATTGTCAGTGCAAAGCAGACAGGACGGGATGCTCCTCTCCAGGCGAGCACTGTCCATGATGGACGACCTTGGCCAGGATAGCAGAAAAGACGGGGTGGGTTGGGAAATGTAGGTGTGGTCCCCATGTTTTATGACTATATGTTAGTGTATCAAGGCTCATCTATTAAAAGCAGCCTCCCTGCGTTCCCTATCTTTTAAAGTGCCCGTGTTTTGGCAGCCTTCAACTGTGCACCCCAGCTGCCAAGAAATGATCCAGGGGCAGTGTAGCAACCAGCAAGCAGCTATTACTTACCCAATGGCCAGACAAGCCGTCAGTCAGCATTCAGGATGGCTTGACCGCCAATCAGCACGGAGACGGCACCATTACAACCAAGCCATGTTTAGACAAAGCCATTAGGACTTTGTCTTCGCCCCACCGTGGCTGGCAGTATGCCAGTCAATGTCGGTAAGGAGAATTAGAGTGTCACTCACCCCTGGAGTGAGGGGACACTCAAGCAGGAAGATGACTTAAGCAGTTCTTGCTCTCTGAGTAACCTGTACTGCACCGAATCATTAATCATACGGACCTGTGGGATGTTAAAATGGGTTTGATGATGGGTTTTGTGAGTGACGCAAACGTGACATTGTTCTCTTGCACCTAACCTACCCTTCGTCTTTTTTCCGCCAATCTCTCCTCCCTCCCTGTCTTCTATTCTCTTCTCCTCCTGCCCCTCCCCTTCTGCCTCTTCTATTCACACATCCATCTCCTACCTTTATTTTCCGCCCATAGGCTCGTACCGTACACGAGAGCCTATTCTTGCTTGGTATTGACCTAACAATCAGTTAACTAATTAATTAATCAGTCACAGGTATGAAACTCAATAATATCAGCGCTGGTTGGTTTGATAATGCTGCATGGCGCTGCCGTGATCATGACGCTTTGCCGCCTAACCTTCCCCCTCAAATCTCCCTCTTGGTCTCTCTCTCTCTGTCTCTTTTCATTCAGGCTCCTATCTTACCCATGAGGCCAGTGGGTTGGATGAACATGGTGAGGTGCAGGAGGCTTTCCTCAATGGGAACGACGCCAGCCAGGGCAAGAAGGAGTACCTACTGTAGCCCCTCCCTATCCCCTTCTCTTCTGACCTCATCCCCCCTATCCCTTCCTCTCCCTGTGTCTCACCTTATATACAGTAGACACACACACACACACACACACACGCACACACACACACACTTCTATACAAAGCGCCATAACAGGCTGCCTTCTGAAATCGACTGTATACAGATACTGCACACAGCCAATTCATCCCTCTCCATTCCACTTCACGTCCTCCATGCACATACACACACACACAGACACACACACACACACACGGGGACAGATTGAGAAAAAGAGCGCCTATATAGACCCACCAGCTATAAACGACTGTGCCATATACTGTAAGTCGGAGAAACCGGGGTAAATGGAGAGCAAAAGAGTCGGGGAGAGGGTGAGCGTGAATGTAGACAATAACAAAATGATGCCATAATTATTTTTGATCGAGAGGGAAGCAGTGAGCACAAAGAAAACCAGCACTCTGCCTGTGCAGCCTCCAAAGTGGAAGGGGAATTAGAGGCAGATGACTGCTGTAATTCCAAGGAGAAACCATCTATTTCACAAAGCTCAATCTATAACTGATGGAGCAGCATGTGCGAGAGGGGCATGAGAGCTAGAAAATTGAAATTTAGAAAATTGCTCTTTACAACAAAGCAACATATGTATAATTCTCAAACAACACTGCAGTATTCAGACTTTATGGACAAGCTAACTACCCTGTTTTGCTATCCCTGCAAGGTGGCTTCCCAATAATTTGTGAAAAAAAACATCTTTTCATGATTTTTATCTCCTCACACTACAGCAGGAAGGAGAACGGTTCTCTTTTAATTAATGAATTAATTAACTCTCCATCTCCGCCTTCCTCTCCGTTCACCTGTTACCATCCTCTCTCCTCTCCTTTATATCTCTCTTTCTCTCTGTCTGTCCCTCTCTATCGCTCCTCCTTTGTTGGCTCCTATTAATGAAAGGATTAATGTTGGGCTGCGTTCCCGACAAGGAAGAAAGGAATATGACTTGCTAAGACATTAAAGAAGAGCTTAATTATTTTAGAATGTCATTAAGAGGATAAAAAGGTTTAAAAGTCTTAATAAGAAGGGCAAAGGGAGTGAATGAATAAGGATATAAAATGGGTGGATGTTTTTTTCTGAACGCTACCACACATGCAGATACATGCACACATTCATACGTACAATACACATGTTGACAGAACAAGTATACATATCTCTGAACTCCTTATTTGTATAAAAAAGAACCGCAACATAAATTAAATGAATCTTTTAAAATGTAAAAAAAAATGTTTACTATTCAAACGCATTATGAAGCAAATATACTAACACAGAATATTAGCCTATAGAGGTGCAAAGCCGAACAAACTACTGTCCAGTGATCTTTAAAGAAAATAAAGAAAAGAATAAAAAAAATGTCATTTGTCTTTATGAGAAACAAGAGGTCTTATGGATTTTTTATTAATTATTATTATTATTATTTGAACAATTATGATTGTTGTTAATGTTATTATTATTGCCGTTGTTATTATTATGATTGTAAATGTTAAAGAAATGTACACTTCCCATGGTTTGTTTTTGATTCTACTGTAGAGAAATTGCTGTCTTTTTTCACTCTTACCTTTCCTCTCTCTCCTAGTCTTTCTCTCTCTTCGTTTTCTGTGCCTAGTCGTCTCTTCTCCTGTCTTTCACTCTTGTTTATTTTAGAGTCCATGTGTAATTGTTGATATATAGCTAACTATTCTTTATAGGGGAAAGATACAAAGCACGACAAAATTAAAAAGAATTCAAAAATAACCTCTGGCATCAGACTGTTTTTTGCGTGTGTTTAGTGTGTAACTAGCAGGTGCTGTTTTGGAAATCCTGTGAAGAGAGAACAGGAGATGGAGCATATGATATGATCAATGGGGACTGGTGGAGTTATCGCAGGGAAGATATAGACGAAGGAAATTGAGCCGGTTGTAACTGGCAGTTCATATAGAATAAACAAATCAGGAAGTTCTGTGGCGCCGCTAATGAATCATAAGAACAGATAGCGGGGAAGAAAGGGTGACAAGAGGGTTGACTCCAATGAATACAAAAAAATATGACTCTGCCATTAACTTCCACACAATCAATACCCGATTCTGTCGGGAAGCACTCAACGTGTCCATCTGTGTGCAGGGCTGGATTTGAAAGCTGCCGGAGGTCGCCGGGTGATAGATCGATGTGTTTCTCTTCCATCGATGGCAAGGCTCCACGGTCGCCTGTCATAAAGACAGATTGTCAAATGGCAATCAAAGTAATGGACTTGCCAGGCGCTACCAGCATGAGTTGACACTCTGGACGACAAACAATTCAAACACGTACTACACACACACGCGCGCGCAGACGCTAGACATATCTTCAGTTTACGATGACGCAAAGGTAGCACAGGAAGTTTCTGCTATCAGACCAGCCGTGCTCAATAAGTAATAAAGCCAGAGTATTGTCCCTTCAATATCTTCTGAAGCGAATGTCCTTCAAACCCAGGTTTCACGTGTTGTTTTCTTGTGCGATTCCCAGCACTCTGGTTGTGTTGTTGCCTGTTTATAAGCTATTGTTATTTTTTTTTCCCTCACAGGATGAAAAAAAAACTGAACAGAAAAGTAAACTTTGTAGTTTGTGCACTTTTTGTGTGTTTTCTACAAAGAAAGATTTCAATCAAATCCTATTCACAGGACGTATTGTATTTCTTATGCTGTCATTGCTGGTGCATCCTGGGAATTATGGCCATTATCTGACCATAACAATGATACCATTCCACTGCTAGACCCAATGGTAATCAAACCTCTGTGAACATAGATGGTGATTATCGAATCAAAAGACATAAGAAAGAACGAGATTGGGATGAGCCAGATAGCAGTTGGTTGTATTCCTGCCCGGTTTATGACATACAGGGATAGTAGCATAATCTCTCCACTGACGACAGCACGAAGTCTAGGAATAACTCACATGGTTGCTCCTTGATGCTAGTTTCACCATTTAACGTCCTGGAACGGGTTCACGTTAGATAATTCCCAGTTTATGACCCTTTTATGACTGTCATATTTCATTTCTACGAGTTGCAGTAGCTATCACAGTCCATTCAAACACAAACTCTTTATATTTCTGCTGGCTGCGTGATGGATTAGACACAGTCTTATCCATCTGTAAAATCAACCCCGGTGACCTGGGGATGGTGAACGCAGCTTATGTCCGCGGGTCTTGGAATTTTGACCCAAGCGAGGCAAGGAGGAGTGTACAGCATGGCAGCATAGCATGAGGCATTGATTGAGGTGCCTGAGTGTGTCGAGGCCCACCATAATCAGGAAGCCGGGAGCTTTCAGGCCGAGAGAACAATTGAATGGAAAGACGCCAGGGAAGCTGAGGAAAATCTTTTATTTTTTTCCCCCCTCCTTTCAGATTTCTCAATCAATAATGTATTCAGGGGGTTTTCTTTTCTTTTTTTTCATCATTTTGTTGGACATTTTGTACTCTGTGGATCTTTTGAGCGTGTTAAAAGGAGTTGGAAAGAAGAAAAAAAAATAACAAGTATAAGAATAAATGGAAAATAGACACAACATCTGTTATAAAAGGTGGACAATTATCAACTGATAAAAATTGCAAGCAACAAATCCAAAACCTGAGTGAAAAGAAGAAACGGAAAGTGAAACAGGGAGCTGCTCTGCGATTATGAAAAACAGGGAAAATAAAAGAGAAATGTCATATCAATGTCCCATGCAAAAAGAGATGGAGCTCTCTTCTTACAACAACGCGGTTCAAGATGAACAATCTAATTAGAGTGAGCAATAAGAGTGATCAAGGCTCTTTTTATTACACGAGTGCATCACATTGTATTTACAAGTATAATCAAAACAGCCATGAAGATTGTGTCATAACCAGGTTAATGATGTTTTCCCTACGATGCTGCTGCATCCTCTCTGGACCAAATTTTACTGAATGTTTAATTAAACGCTGTCACTCATATATCTACATCACTGGTGGTTGGCTTAGCAGAGACTTAGAACGGGCTTAGAATAAGACCTAGAGGAAGAGCATTCAAAGAAAACAGACATCTGTGATCAGGATAGTAGTCATCAACGAGAGACTTCATTTTCTCACTGACATTTGGTGTGGGACCTGATAATTAACTGGCCTTTTCATTTACAAGTTATTCATGGCGTCTGTGCGCAAGATTGCTGATTAGTTAACATGCCAACAACAAACAGGAATATGCTATGCCTATATTTATTCTTCTCTAGTCCACAAGCTGTTTCAAACACTTGCTTTTTCTCATGCACACAAACCACGAAAGGAACGTTGTTTTAAAGATGATGACAAGTATATGTGGGAGAAAACAGCCTACTTCTTCAATTTTGAAAAATTCAGACCTCTGGAAACACTTTGGCTTTAAGGGAGTGTTTGGCTGAAGACCATGGAGCTGCCTGCACGGCCTCACGCAGGGCCATGCGGACAGATTTCCCTCTGGACGCTGCTACTGGAGGTGGAAGGTGGGCAACAGAATGAGGATAGGATGCCCTTTCTCCCTCAACTTGTTTCCTTGGAGGAGTGAAGAGAATCTGGAGCACGAGGCTGTACAGCTGGAAGAGGATGGTGGCAACTGCAGTAGCCCAGGCAGGAAGATTGGTATTGGGGGTGAAAAGCAAGAGGATGTGGATAATGTGGAGTGGCAGGCACAGCAGAACTAAAAGGGAAAGGGACAAGGCCAAGGAAAGGACCCGGTAGGAGTCCTGTTTAGGGGGGTCTGCATGACTAAAATGAGTCTTCCTGGGCTTGATGCACAGCAGGTCAAGGTAGATGACCATTAGGCAAAGCAAGGGGAGCACAAACACTGTCATTCCATGGACATAGACGAGGAACTGGGGACTGAGAATGGTGTCAGGGGCACACACGCCCCAGTGGCTGCTGTGGATCTCAGCGTAGGTGAAGTTGTGCATGTCTTCCACGTAAAACTTTGACAGGAAGCCTCCGTATGGAAGGTACTTCCCGATGACCTTGCGGTCATGGTGGTACTTAGGGGGCGGGGAAGGGGTAAGATGGGGTAAAGAGGTTGTCCAGTTGCCGTACAGCCCGAGGCCAGCTGTGCCCGGATCAGTCCCGCCACTTCTCCAGGTGTCGAGGATGTCCGAACCGATGAACTGGGCGAAGGAGGACACAACGGAGCCCACCCAGCACAGCAGAACCACACACAGAGCCCGTTGACGGGTCATCACTGAGGAGTACCTGACGTTCACAAACAAGTGGATGTGGACACATTTAAGAAATAAATAAACATGAGCGGTTTCTACCCCAGCACTACACTCGCTCCTCGATGACACCAGGATGTCACAATGCCAAAATAAAAAATATTTTTTGACTTATGTAGGAAATCTGATTCTAAACGAAGTGTTCACAAATCCCACCTTACTGACACTAACAAGTGCGAAGCAATTGAAGACCATTTTCTTTTTTTAAACATAATACTGTATGTCTTCCGCTGAAGGCTGGATTTGTAGGTCACTGTCTATCAAATATCAAAGCGCCTCAGAGCCTATTGATATTTTCTCACCCCTGCTTCTCTCAGAAGGCAGTATAAGCAGTGTGTGATAAAAAGCTACCATATGATCACTGAGCTGCCTATATCGATCAGACAGCATGCCACACAGTGGCAAATCCCGACATGGTTGCTGCTTTTTTCATATGGATTTTCTTGCTATATTGCTGAAAGCATGCTTGAAAGTGTTGACTTTTGCTACCCACATATTCACCCTCCCCCACTCATAGAGAAGATACTATTAAGACATTATGTATATATTCCAAAGAAAACAATCGTGGGTACGGTATAACTGGTACTATCACATCATTTGACATTTAATATCGAATTTGTATTGCACTGATTTGCATATACTTCTGCTTGAAATAATTTAACCCTCTTCCAGACTCACCTGTCCACCAAGCGATACTGCAGGTGGGCGTCCAGTGTGAGGATCATTAACAGGAACATGGTAAACTGCCTGACCAGCAGCGGGCAACACACCAAGGTTATGCACGTGTACAGACACTGTGGGGTTCGCAGGTTGAGCAGCACGTTCACAGGGACCTCGACTGCACCCCCTGCAGCACCCACCCAGCCCAAGCACAGCCGCAGACAGCATGAGACACTCCCGGGTTGGAGCCTGGCCCCCGGGGTTCCCTCCTGGACGTCGGCCTCTGTACCGCTGCCACTGACAGCCATACACAACCTCACACTCACCACAATTAGAGCTACTGATAGGATGCACTGGAACAGAGAGTACAGCCACATTAATTCCATGTCTGGGGGAGATAAAAAAAAAGTAGAGGGAGAGAGACGTAGACTGAGAAAGGCAAAGGATACAGTTTAAAATGTCATTACTGATAATGATGTGAAAGAGCAAAGAAAATGTATCGATGCTTATGCAAATACAGCCGTGTTCACTCCCACTTTAGTTGTCACTCCTGCCCTATGTTCCCACTTGGCTCTTTCGGCAGACTGGCCCTGCAGCATTAACTTGCATTGTCAAAGGAATGGTCAAACTTAGAGAAGGACAAAGAATAGAGGGAATACAAATGAGAAAGGAGTGACACAAGGTGGGGGGAATTTGAAGTTAAACATGGGGTGTAGCATAGAATATTAAAAACACCCAGCAAGAGAGGGAGGAAGTACAGATGTGGAAGGATAGAAAATGTGATGAAAGTTTATGCTCGTGGCAGAGGGACGGGCAGGGGCAGCGTAGATATTTTGATAGGTATTGGAGAGCTGTAAACGTGCCTGGAGAGTGAAAAGGTCAGGCGAGACCAGACTTGACAGAACTTCTCCACTGAGGATGTGAGCGCCATGCAAACACAGAGCAACAAGCACCAAGCTGGGTGGCAACGTAGTGTTAACACTCTCTTTTCTCTCCTCTCTTGCTGGTTTTTGTTTTGCCTCGGTTCTCCCTTCGGCCCACCCTGCATCATTCGCACACTCATACTCTCAGAGTCTGAAACACAAATAGGCCTTGACAGTTGTGTGTAAATACTTGAACACTTGCACTCAATCACACAAGCGCACACTCTCCCGAGTGAGTAATTTCCAGCAAATTGTTTAAAAATTGATTGACAGCTAATTTTAGGGCATTTTCAAACAAACTATTCTCACATAAAGCGGAGTGGGTGGATATGCAAATAACAGATTTGTCAAAGCAATGTGGCACCTGTCCATTCCACGTAATTAGTTTGACCTTTTCAGAACATTCGGTGTTAGTTGTCCCTTTTCTATAATAATCATGACTGGCTGAAATAACCTCTTTATGCCACTTCATAATCGCTTTACACAGTAGTCTCCTGTCTCTCCACTGGAAGGGCCTGAACTAAATTGATTTACTGAAGTAATTAATGTAGTTTAATCCACCTTGTGTGAGTGTTCAATTCAAATTGGTTGCTGGTCACTCCTGGTGCAATTAATTGCCTTAATTAATAACCAATCAAGCTCTTTGAAACAACATTCAAGATATAAGACCGAGCCCTTCAACATGGCCATGGCTTTTTAAAGCGCCAAAAACTCAGTGGTGCCTGGATGTTGAAGATAATAATTATGGATAAAAAGGTACAGTTACCTGTTGTGGAGCCCAATGATGACACCGGTAGTTTATACAAAGCTCTGTAATCTATCCTCTGGATGACTTTGCTGCCTTTTTATTTCCCTCCAGGATCTCACTCACTCTCTCAGTCTAAAGTGGCTGCCCCCACTGACAGAGTATAAACCTGATTCATAAACCTTTGCTTATCCACCTGCCTTCTATCTCTCTTTTTCCTGTCTCTGCAAACATATCAATTGTGTCAATGTTGGAGCATGGCTGCCCTTTCCATCGTAGATGTGCAAAGGGCAACGCCACCACAGCCAGCTGGGGAATATGTAAATAGGGCATGCGCATTTGAACATGGACAAATACGCAGAAATAAGTTTTCTTTTTTGGTTAGATTTTTTTTGCTAATTTCCTCCAATGTTTTGATTTCTCCTTTTTCCAATTAATTGGAGAGAGACAAAGGAAAATAAGAGGTAACTCTTAGCTCCAAAGGCAATTTGTTTTTTGATGGAGTGGGTTCGAGCAGGAGGTGATAAAGATGAGTGAAGACATCAGTTTTATCTAGGCATCGTTCCATAAAACAAAATAAGCAGACAACACCAGTGTCTATATTGCTTAAATACCTAAAGGTGGAATACTTGCCTTCAATCAAGCATCTACCTTGAGGCTTATACTTTACATTATCCACACGTTATCCCCGTTGTCTTAAATAAATCACTCAATAACACTCTGCAGCAAACAGAGAAATGTATAAAACTTTACTGACAACGAGAGACAACGCCTGGAGCCATTGCATTGACAATCAGTTAAGAATTGAATTTTGTGTCCTCAAACTGTTCACTTTATTTTTTAAATGCAAATCAGCTTCATTGAACTGCAGGGCTGACAGGTATGGCCTGAAGAATGTGCATATATCTAAAATAAAATCACCCAAGCACATCATACAACAAATCATTCTCCCGGTCTGCCATCAGGGCTAAGCTCCAGGCACGGCACACTGAGCCCGATTGAGCCCCACATATAAACAAACCCACAATAAAAATTAAATACAGAGAATTGCAAAGTAACCTCCACCTGCTGCAATTTTAAATACAGCAACAGAATGTGTGTTGGTTCATTGCAGAAGTGACGACAGGAAGGGGGAATGCAGATTACACAAAATAAACAATGATTAGGAAACACTGTTAAAAGTTTGCTCTCTGTGTGCCCTCAGTTTACATGTAACCTAATATTTGTGGCACCATCTCAAAATAAACTGCCTCTCTTTTTATAAGAGCATTTCTAGATAGATATAGTTGCAACTATTCAAGGTAAGGTAATTTTACAATAAAGGCTGTATTTCAATTAATGTGAAAAAAAATGTGGTTTGTTCTGTGCTTCTCGAAGTCTCGCTCGTTCACAATGATGTCTTCGAAAGATGTGATGAGCGGCAACGATGCAATAAACAACGCTGCGGTCTCGCGAGATAAAACGAGATTTGCCCATTTTAACAGCGGTCGGAAACCCCGTTCCGTCCTCTTCCCTTCGCTGTCCACAAGCAAGGTAAAGCGCTAGATTTCTTCCTCGGTTACGCGACACTAAATTGCGGGAAATGTAAAGCATTTACCCCAGAACGTAGTCATATATGATACGATATATAAGTTAACACATTGGTTGAGCTTTACGCGAGGTTGTTGGACGTTTTTAATCTGTTTTTACAAGTATTTTTCTCGACTGGTGAGGCTATACGGCTTCTCTGTTTGTAATGGCTGCCCCCATGCTACCGCGTTGAGGCCTGCTAGCTAATGGCGAGCTGTCCTGATTTAGCTTAGTATTCTTTGCCAAAATGTGACGTTAGGGTGCACCGAGCTATGTGTTACCGAATTGGATATCACTCGAAGGGTGAAGTGTTAACAAAACGCTCGTATTAGCGACTAAATGGGGCTCATCTAGTAACTGCTCCGTGAAAGTTAGCTTGTGGACGCTACTGCAGGCTACGCGTGTCCCCAATATCCCCAACACATGTATCGGCTCTAAATTGTTGGTTTTGTTGCTTGGGTTTTGAGATTGGCATGTCGATTTTTAGCAATCACGTAGCATTCAAGCAGGGCGGGTAAGTCGAGTGTTCATAGTAGGATGTGATAACGCCAAAGAAGTCGATGCGGTTGAGCCTCTCACATGTCCTGTGTATCTTAACTTTGAGCACGTTATTTCTTCCGGACGCTGACCTGCGTCCCTTACGGAAAATGAGAGTTTTTACGTTACTGATGAGTAACTAATTGTTCCAGTGCGTCTGTACTCTTTTAATATCACCAAAAACGTGTCCCCTATGTTATTCAGATGCCGGGTATCACGGTGAAAGACGTCAACCAGCAGGAGTTTGTCCGTGCGCTGTCGGCCTTCCTGAAGAAGTGAGTATAATGGTTATAACACTTATTTGCATTGGGGTAACGTATTGTAGTAGTTTTAGTTAAAATCTTGATGGATGTTGCGTCAACATTTTATCAGCCTGTCTGGGTTGAGTGAAATCTGTGATAACATGGCTCAATATTGCAATATATTTTTGTGTTAAATTAACTAATATGGTAGTCTCCATATTAGATGTGTTTCCCATTTCAGCCGGGTTGTTTTAAGATTCAGAACTTTATTAGAATCGGATATTTTGACTAACTCAATAACGGTTGATCTATACTTCACCTGTGTACGTTGAGAGCTTTTCCACAGTCAGTCCTTTGTAGTTTAGTACATGCTGACACTTTCTTCCTGTCTCCAGGTCAGGAAAGCTGAAGGTGCCTGACTGGGTCGACCTCGTCAAGCTGGGCAAGCACAAGGAGCTGGCCCCAAGTGATGAGAACTGGTACTATATCAGAGCTGGTAAGTGCAGAGATTGTCCATTGTGTCTCTTGATAGTAGATGGACAGTTATTTTTCGTGAGCTCCCAAGTTGTTATAAATAAAAATGTTAGAGCAATGCATTTCATTCACATGCTGGTGTTGGAAGCTGACGCTGCCCCCTGATTGACTTTGCATTTTGTCACTAAAGCAACGTTTAGAAGTTTGTATATTTCAATTGGCTGTCTAAATACAGTGTAGGCTTATTTGGCTCCAGGAAATGTCAGCACAAACTCTGCTGTGACTGATTTTGAATGCACTTCCGATCTCGGGAATGATTGACCGCATAAGTAAAGAACTTATCTTGATTTTTAACGGTTCACTCAAATATAAGTCGTTTTGGTCTTTAACTGCAGTCTTTTTCTGCCAGTGAGACATAACTCCTAATCTTTACAGATGATGGTACTACTTTTTTAGACGGTGCTTAAAAAACAAGATTTTGCTCAGAAGATTATTATTGCATTATTTGTCCATTATTTTTTTATGATAGGTGAATATTTCTTGCCTATACCAGAGGTTTGTTTAAAGCAAAGGCTATCTTTTATATTGTTCGGGCAGCTATGTCAAATGACTCGGCACATGCTGAATTGTGTTTTTACTTTCAGTATGCTGCTCAATAATCCATTGTATTTTTCTTGTTTGTTCTCTTAACAATGCTTGGAAATGTAACTTACAGACATAAAAATCCCTCACCTTTCTGCGAAATTTGCCGTTTTCAAACCAAAATAGGTGATCTATGTGAATCGTGTGATTTGATGAGTTTTTATTTTTAGTAGCGTGGGTTGGTTATTTATATTCAGTGAACTGCGAACTTCTAAGCAGTAGAGTCGTGTTTCCATCTAGAATTGCTATGCTCTTTTACATGTCTCATTTTCACATTTTCATGCATCCCGTGCATTTAACTTATCCTTATTTTTATTTATTTTTTTGCTTTTTATTCCCTGCAGAATGAACTGTAAATATTCAATACTCACAATTAAATCTCCATGCTCCCTCCTTATTGCACTCTGTTTCATATTTAGCATCAAATGTTTGTGTGTATATATCTATAGATATAAGATTTTTCATGCGTCCAGATTGTTTTTATGATCACATTGTAGACCTTGGGATTAAGGGGTTACAGAGATTTCAACCCTTGGTTGCTCATTTTTATCCTCCAATGCCTTAGTCATGAAATTGAACTATTTCACTGTGATTTGAAAAAACAACATTTATCTAAAGTCAGAAGTCCATTTATCTAAATCTTTTTTTCATATTTGAGGGAAAACTAAAGTTAATGGTTACTAATGCAGCGTCATAACACCTACATCCCCTCTGCTCCCACAGCATCCACAGTCCGCCATCTGTACCTCCGTGGAGGCGCTGGTGTCGGTTCCATGACCAAGATCTATGGAAGTCGCCAGAGAAACGGTGTGTGCCCTGCGCATTACAGTGTCGGATCCAAGAACGTGGCTCGTAAGGTGCTTCAGTCCCTCGAGCTGCTCAAGATGGTTGAGAAGGATCCCAATGGGTAAGTACATCTATTCGTTGTAGCCACAAGATAAAAACTAGACGTGTCAATGAATTTGTCCAAAGTAGTCTGAGTGGCAATTAAATGTTCAGACGCATACATTTGTTCAACATTCCCATGCCGAGGTTGGCTTTGAAAATTTAAAAAAATGTGCATTACAAAAGAGAAATTCTTTGTTTGTGTATGCACTTGGTATATTAATAGTTAAAGCACGGCTCTCCTTGTGCAGTCGCTCATTTTGGCAATACTATGTTTTTGATTTCTGCAGTCCCATTAACGTAATGCTGATGGACTTTTCTAATTTCATAAGCTTGATTATTTCTATGCGGGTCTGCAATAAAGACGTAATCGCACTGTAACAGGATGAATCGATTTGGTGTTTATTCAGTAAAAGTGGAAAGGAAAATTAGTCTCCTTTTTTAGATTTGCCTGGTTTCAAGGTTGAGTGTTTTTGCCAATGTGTATAGATGGTATATATTGATATGTGGCTTTTCTTGACTAATATTGTGGGTTATGTAGTGTGTTTTCGTTATTGATGGTGTAAGCAATTTCATATGGATTGACAAAGTTGTGTAGGTTAAAATATTCTATTATGTTCCTTCCTTTTGTAATTTTCCTTCAATTTTTGTGGTTCTCTATTTCTCTTAGTGGTCGCAGACTTACCGCCCAGGGAACCAGAGACTTGGATAGAATTGCTGGCCAGGTGAGATGCTGAATTTAAAAAAAAAAAGTAACTTTATGTACCTACTATTGATTTTGGTAAGTCTGTGCCAAGTCCTACACAGGTAATGATATGCCTGACAAACTCAGCATGACTGAAAAAGAAATGCAGGTTGACAGAAAACAATGAGATGGGTGTTCAGTCTGGTGTTTAAAAGATGTTTATTACCCAAGGATGATGTCATTTAGAGTATGCACATCTGAAACTGTACAAATCCATTTACTGATCTGTATAAATTCTAATGAATGATATCTGCACTGATACGGTTGCTAATATACTGAACCTGTATCCTGCTTCAAAACCTTACATTTAAACAGCATTGTACTTGTGACATTGCAACACAACTGATTGGCTGTGCCACTGATTTTGCTTCGTTTCCGCCCCGCCTCCAGTCAAATAGGAAAATTGAGCCACACTAACCCGCATGCAGTAGATTTAAGATTCTTTAGCCTATACTTGTTCCCTACTCAATAATAAAAAAAAAAC
Source organism: Clinocottus analis (assembly GCF_023055335.1). NCBI lineage: Eukaryota > Metazoa > Chordata > Actinopteri > Perciformes > Cottidae > Clinocottus > Clinocottus analis. The sequence goes on along the minus strand of NW_027176251.1, from coordinate 8,570,076 downwards.
ACTAAGGGGATTTGACTTGCCACTGCTTTGAATGGTAACCATTGTACTGTTGAGTTTTAGTATGTATGCTACAGCCCGGTCGAACCTACTGCTAGAATTTAAATGCTCCCGTGCAGTAGAATGAATATCCTCGCATCCTAATTCTGGCCAGGCAAAGGTTGTTTTTTGGTGCCTGTATGTCACACTGGCATTTTATGTGATGCTAAGACTCACTGCGGGCGGTGCCGTAAGCGTGTGTGATCACACAAATGCCATCCCTTTGCTTTGATGCGACACCTTGTCTGTTATGAGAGTACACAGCCCCAGTGTCACTTGGGCATGCGTGGCTTTTTAAACCACTTGTCCTTGGGCAAATTTTCCTCTGCCAGCCAAGTGAGTTATGCGTCTTGTGTGGCATACTACTGGCATTGTTTGTTCGCCTTCACTTAAAAACAAATCGCAGTTGGGTCCTGTCAAAATCAGCAGAGGCGCGGCAGTGTTGTGATAATCCAAGGGTAAAAGGGCAAACATGTGAAGGGAATTTCATGCTTGGCAAGTTTGCCGTATGGCACCAGTTTTCTCCTTGTTTACCCATGCTAATGTGCTGTATGCAGATGAGCAGACCTTGGCCCGCCTACCTGCTGCACAAACTGCCACAAAGCATGTTGATGTGGCTCTGCTGCCTCCTCACAAATCCTCCTGTGTTGTAGTTTCTAATGGCTTTTTAAGAGATCAGCAAGGTGTTGGCATTTGTAATTTCAGGAGACTACTTCCTGGTGTTTTTAGCGGCAACTAAAACGAAGGAAACAGTCTCTCCTCCTAACTGTATCCCCGAGCTCAAGTCCCCATGAAATTGCATTCCGATAGAATCTTACATCCTTAAATTGCACATTTTTTGTTCAGACTTAATATTGTGGTAAGAAATGTATAAGTTAAAAAACATGTATATTAAGCAGATGGAAAGTTTCATTTGATCACTATTGATACAAACAAGATTAAATAGTTTGCACCTTTTATGACAGCATGATGAACCATTAAAATACTTATTTCCCCTCAAAGTGAGTAATTGGATTTTGTTTTAAAGACAAGTTTTCAAAGGCACTCCAACACCTCGCCTGTTCCTGGACTAAATTCCAGAATATTCCCTAATCTTGTTTTTGTCTTTCCACAGGTCGCTGCAGCAAACAAGAAAACTGTAGCTGTTCAAGCTGTTCAAGCTGCCCAAACTGTTCAATAAATCTTTTTTGGAGAAAGTCAAATGCTGTGTGTTCTTTGTTTTCAATGCATGCGAACAATGAAGATTAACCTCAGGGCATTAATGGACTGATCAGTGTTTTTAAAGGACTCTCCTCGTCTGACCTAAAAATTGCTTGATTGGGTCTATAGCCTCATATTTCACAGTGTTATTCTACAGAAGCCAATTTTACCTGCAAGGGAGATGAATGTAAAGGGTCTAGATGGTTGACCTGATCAGCCATTTTCCACTAAAGTATGAACACTTAGAAAAATTTAGCTGCATAGTGGAAATTAAGCGACTGCATCAAATTATGCTCAAACGGAGTCCCTCTGTGGCTTAAAACTGCTGGTTACTAACTATAAAAACCAGCCTTGTTAATGTAATGTAAAGGGCAGAATGACCACTGGTTGTTGCTTCAGGTCCTTGTCCCTACGCAGCTTAGCTCACTACAAGATGCAGTTTCATTAAGTGGTTTGAACAGCTCTTGGAAAGTCTTTTCAGTCTGAGCCGATTCGTACAGCCTCATCAGTGGCCAGACCTCCTGTCACAATACACACAGCATATATATATATATATATATATATATATATATATATATATATATATATATATATATATATATATATATATATATATATATACTTCAGCTCAGCCTGCAAGGCTTCATTCCAGGGCTTATATATATATATATATATATCTGTCCCGCTGTTGTTCATTGATCAGATGTGGTTTACTGATTGTAATACCATGACAACTAAGGAAAATAGTCCAGTTAATGAAGGATTAAATTCCCTTCAGCAATAAAGTTGACGGTTCAATAGCTGGCAAGGAATGATGTCATGATTTAGCACATTAATTCAGGGCCACAGTGCCACCTAGAGACAGAAATGGCAAACATCAGGTTCTTCAACTTGACAATAATTACATTTAACAAACTACTTTTCTTTTACTATTTTCACCATCACTACCAAAGTAACTTGGATATGGAGAAAAGTCACAAGAATGAAACCTTTTGTGTGGGTGGAGCCTTGCTCATTACCGGGGGGGTTTTGCTGCTACTTTAGGATCTTCTTAATTGTCTCTTTTGAGAAGCTGAAAGGGTGAATGAGTTTAATCTAAAAATCTTTTTCGAAATGCCTTTTAAATGTTGGGTTTTCAGTTTGGTCAAGCAAATACAATATCTTGTGCTTTTTGAAGTAGATGCACTTGCATGTTCTGTTGCCCAAAGGTCAATTAGTGAGTGTGTTTTGGACTGATTTAATTTACCGGTGCTTCTGAAATCCTGCAGATGGTGCCAAAGCCTATAGCATATCCATCATGACTGTATATGCACTTTGGGGCGATGGCCTCTGAGGTGCCTACTCATGTACTAAGAGCAGTAGCATTTCTTAATCTAATTGCACCAGCCGGTTTCTAAGAATAGTAAAAGAGTCAGTTATTATGGATGAGACGGGTGCGTACTTGAATTTCTGCCATTGGCAGTTTTCCCCCCAAATTTGCTTAGCTTCATTATGCGCCAGATACAACTCTTAAAGTTGTGTTTATCGTAGCAGCTTCAGGAGATTTGCAGGGAAAATGTAATGTGTTTGGCCAATTGACTGTAAAACATCCAATCTGCTTTCTCTCATTTTCAATTTGGGCAAGTGCAGCTTTATGCACCGCATTTTTTTTGTCGTTCCTCGTCTAACCTTGAGGCAACAAAAAAAAAAAACTACAAGCACAACTAAATGAGAACGGGGGGCGAGGGGGCAGTGTTCGTGCATGTGTCCTCTTTGTGGTTATATGGATTGCTTTTATATCGTTGACTCAATGCATGTCAAGTTTAGAAGAACAATAACCGGAAGGCATTGTTTACCAAGCAGCTGAGCTGTTGTACTGTGTGTGTTTGTGTGTGTGTGCGTGTGTGCGTGTGTGAGAGAGTGATTATACTCGGCCCTGTGTTGCTACATATCGTGTGTTGCACATCCCTGGACGGCGAGCCTGCTGTGTTTGCTAGTCTGTCATCCACTGTGTGCGTCTGTACACACAGTACACACAATACACACACACACACACACACACACACACACACACACACACACACACACACACGATGCAGAGAGGTGAGCTGCCTCACCAACTCGGTACACGGCTGTCTCCTCTTTATGTCAATCACCATAAAGTCTCCAATTATCCTGCACATCTCTCAGGAAATATTAATCTCCGGTCTTTTTATACACCTCTTTCTCTCTCTTGTCTCCATCTCTCGTCACTCAGCTCCCTTATTCCTTGTTGTTTTTTTTCATTTAATAACCAGATGTTCTTGAACACCTGAACCCATCGTCTCTCCCTCTTCTCCCAGCCCACCCCTTGCTCCCGCCCCCTTTTCTCCTCTTGATGATCCCTCTTCTTCTTCTCCCCTTTAATTTGGAAGAGAGGGAAGGATAAACACGTCCTTGAGTGGCGGAGAGAAATGTGTGGAATCCACCAGAGGTGGGATACCATGTTTGTTCACTCTGTGTGCGCGCGCATTGCATTTGTGCCTTCTGCAACCATACTTTGAGTTAATGTGATTTCAGCTCCCGTCAGTCAACTTGTTTGTGCTCCGATTTGTCATTGTGTGCAGGGTAATTATCAGTAGGCTGCACTATGGCAATTAACGTTGTGGAACAATTCCCACTTTAACAAATGCACATCCACATCCTTTAACAAATGTGTGTGTGCGCGTGTGTGTGTGTGTGTGTGTGTAGGTGGCTGCACCTACTCACACTCTGGATTCTTTGGCAGCCCAGCTTGATCATACTGAGAATGGATGCGGACCTGCCTCTCACCTCCTCGGGGCTGGAAACCGCAGATAACTAAGAAATGTCTCCGCTGCACAAGTCTCTCTAAAATAGAACCACTATCAGGAGAGCTCTCACACACACACACACACACACACACACACACACACACACACACACACACACACACACACACACACACATACACACACACACACACACACAACCACACAGTCAACCCACAGCTTCATGCCCTCTGGCAAGTTTTCCCCAGAAGACAAGACACCTCAGAAAGTTTCCCAACATTCCCAGTCTCTGGCATATTGAATTTTACTGTTTTCCTTTCTTTGGAAAAGCTGGCACTGATCCCACAGAACGCGCTCGTAGCTGAGACCAGATAATATCGGCTCTTCCTGTCGCACAACACGACACAAATGCTCTTCTCATTAACTACTACTTTTATACCAAAACTGTGATGCTTTGTTTCTACTCACATTTGTTTTAAACGTTCACAACAACCATAACCATGCAGTTTTGCCTCATTTCTTTTTTACTGATCAAAGTGAGGTCGGCCATTTATTTCTGGTACTGTAGCAAAACATAAGCCATAATTAGGTCTTACTGTACAAGCCAGCGGTGAAACTAACAAAGGAGATGCGACATAGAAGCCTCGCATGGTGTGTTGGCGCTGTTTGGTGAGGGTCAGCCCTCGTCTGCATTAATGTGTTTATAGAGGTCAGTGTTGTTTTAGCAGAGAACCGAGCGGCTGTCCTCTGCTTCACAAGTCTGAGTGAGACAACTCCTCAGCTACAAAAAGGCTGGTTTACACACTTCTGTCTGTCTCAGTGGGCGGGTTAAAAAATATGTGTGACCCTGTTAACTTCCTGGATGGTTTAATGGTTTCATATACATCTGTCGAGTGTGTGTGTGTGTGTGTGTGTGTGTGTGTGTGTGTGTGTGTGTGTGCGTGCGTGAGTGTTGCTGTCGGCTCTGCTTGGCCCGAGAGCAGGTGGTGTAAACATGCGACGCGCCGCTCAGCCTGCCTGGCACCACAGGGCGCTGTACGGCCCTTCAGCAGGTGTGTGTGTGTGTGTGTGTGTGTGTGTGTGCTTGTGTGTGTGTGTGTGTGTGTGTGTGTGCGTGTGTGTGAAAGAGAGAGAGAAACACACTAACCATGTGTCAGTGACTTTTGAGTCTCTGTGAGCTGTGTGTGTGTGTGTGTGTGTGTGTGTGTGTGTGTGTGTGTGTGTGTGTCCGTGTCCGTGTCCGTGTCCATAGCTTGTGGGTCTGAATCCCCTCCACCTGTCACAGAGGGTGGGGTGCAAAGGGAGGATGACAGGGCACAGAACAGATGCAGTCTACAAAGCCAGCCGAACTGACTGAATTGCAGTGTGTTCTGTCTCGTCGTGCGTGTGCATGTGTGTGTGTGTGTGTGTGGGCCATGTTACTCCTATGATGTGGCTGTGCTTGGGTGCACGCACGTTCAGATCAGAGCTTTCAAGTCATTCACACTTTGATGCCACGGCCCTGCGCTTTCTTCAGAGCAGAACAAAGGGGTGACAGAGGGAGACAGCGAGACACCAGTGTGACACCAAATGACTGTGGAGATAGTTGACACAGTGACAGAGTGAGATAGGAGGAAGTGTGTGCTCGTTGCGCTGTGCTTCATCATGGCTGGATCTCTCCCGCCGTCTGCCTCTATCGGTCTGTGGAGGGAGGAGAAATCTACAAAAGAAAGCAGAGGTGTCCGAAACTGGCGAAGTCGTGTTTGAACTCCCCCAACAGAGCAGCTTCGCTCACTCACAGCCTCCTCCGTCTTCAATGATTAGATGAGCCAATCTTGCGCTCGGTGACCTTTTGCTGAGTTTCATGTGTCGTTGGATTTACTGTAAACACATGCACTTGACTGGAAAGCGTTTCACTTCCCATCAGGCTCATGGCAGTGAGCCTCTGGAGAACATTGATCATAGGATATCTCCAAATAGCTCTTGCAAGATTACAAAAAAACAAAACAATGTTTACATCTACTTGCCTTTGTGCAATTTTAACGTAATAGAGCTGTTGGTAATTTGAAGCAGCGAGATGTAATTCCATTCTTTTGCTTCCACGGCCATCTGAAACACGCCAGACGAAGACTTCTTGAATCAGCGTGGCTGATGGGGCGGACAAGAAACTTGACCTTTCTGTGTGTGTGTATAGAACATTGGCGCTTACAAATAGTTATGCACCAAACATGGAGTTTTCATCGAGTAGACAGCTGCCAATCTCAAGACATCCCATCTGTACTTTGTTATGCTCATTAGCAAATGTTTGCTATCATGCTGAACGAACACGATGAGCATCAACATGCATGTTAGTGTGCTCTGTCGCATGCAGCGCACGTACAATTGGGACAACCATGACACCACTTTCTCATAACATTGTGCCTTAAACTTTGACCCTCCTATATCCGGCGGCCTCTATCAAAGAGCTGTCGCCAGGCTTGTCGTCTGTCTGTGCTCTCTCAGCAGTTCAGCTGAGATGACGCACCTTTCCGCTGTGCAAAGGATTGTGGGTCAGAGCAGCCCTGAATGCAGTAGGCGACCTGGTAATTGTGGCATACTTTGGATTTGACTTTACTATGTCTCAGGACATACAAAATCTTTTTCCCCGTGGCATGTTAAATAGTATTATAGCTAATCTTGTTTCTTTCAGCATACGCCAGTGGTGGTTAAAAAGGAAAACCTGATTCTGACTCTTCCCCCCCATTCTTTCACCACCTTCCCCTCCATGGCTCTTCCTCCTCGTGCTCTCTCATTCAACCTAAACAATCCCTCACACTCTCCCTTCATTGCTCTAATGGTCTTTGTGATTCAACCTTCCTATTGTATGCCTATGTTCCCCCTCTTCCTGCTATCTTCTTCCCCTATTACCCTTCATGCTTTATCCCTTAGTGCCATTACTGCCCTCTTGCCCTTCCCCCAGACTTACTGTTCGTTATCAGGGATAAAAACCCTCCGCCTCTGGCATCGCTGTGGTATCATGCTTTGCCTCGACTAAAGAGGTTTCATGCTTTCTACAAATCCCTGCACCTCTTTTAGTTATATAACACATGGAATCCAATGTCTCCTCCTGGTATATCAAGAAGGAATGCATTAGGAGTGATACATGGAAAGCAAACATGGACTGAGTTAATCAGTGAAATGTGACTCAGACATGTATTTGAGAATTGTTTCTTTGGAGTGGATCAGTACCCGTTTAATAACTAACAGGGACATCTGTCTTTTAATTGTACCATATGAAGCCGTGATTATTAGCTGTGGCTTTTGTATTTTTGGACGATTATGATAGCATCGTATTTGCCGAAGTGGTCTGGAAACATGGCAAGACGTCTAAAGTGACATCCAGCGGGCCAGGAAACGGGATCAGTCAGATGATCAGAAATAGTTTTAAACAAGCCAGTCATGGAAAGCCAGTACATTTACTGCAATACTGCACTCCATCAAAATGTTGTGATGATACTTGAGAGGCAAATATTTTACTTTATACCGCACTTCAATGAGGACGGCTGGAGATTAAGGTTTTAAATGAAAAATATATGATAATTGTATTAAATATAATGCACGGTTAAGATGAAACTGCCCAATAGTTGGTAGTATCTTTGTTTTGACCAACTTCTACTTAAAAAGCTTCACACAGCAATATTTCAGTAATCAATGATATGAAAGTAATAGCTGAGGACGAGTATTTTTACATTACTACTTTTACAGAAGTAAATTATAGGACTACTGCCTCCAACATTGCCAACAGTTTAGCCAGATTAAATTCATCATCTTACATCATGTTACCAAAGCGAGTGCTCATAATTTTGTACGTTTGCACGTCCTCAGTAAGTTTTGCTCAGCTTGAATCTGTTGAACTGCACTTGTCTCTTTTTCCTGTGGGCTCTTTCTCTAACCAATAGTTCCACATTCCATCGAAAGCTAAATATAACACCTACGGTACCTCATTACACATGTATGTCTGTGTGTGTGTGTGTGTGTGTGTGTAGCTTCATTGTGATTATCTCGTGACTTTTTTTAAACTGCTTCTCAATTGAATTTCGGGGAGTAACGACATGACGCTGTACAGAGCCTCCCCGCTTAAACCACATGGAACCAGATGAAGCTGGAGTTTCACTGTGCGTGTGCTTTTAGCTGCACTTTCATTTACGACACCATCCCAGGTGTGTTGTTTGTATGTGTACGCATGTGAGTGGGCGAGAGAGTTTTTTTGGTGCAGAGGTCAGGGAACTCATTTTCTGGCTGCTGCGCGCTGTCTCTTATACACTGTGACCTCCACGTCTCAATCTAATGTCCTCCCTCCTCCCTACACACACACACATGCCCTTATTTTCTCTCAACATCCACACCGTCTTGACTACTTTTCTCTCTTTGTTTTCTTTTCCATATTGCTTCCCTACTGTAGCCCTTTTATATTCACTCTTCTACGTGCCATATCATTCTTATCATTTATTTTCACATAAACAGTTTTTTTCCCCCTCAGAGGCTGCATGTTTCTGCGCTTTATTTTTCTTTCATTGCTACTCGTTTCAACCGCGCTATTATTTGAAAATAATATGTGACCTTGAACTGGGGAAACCTTCAGTCTGTCAATGGGCTTTTGTTTTGGTACCGTCCCTCCCTGAAGAGATAAATCAACCAATCCTTCGGTGTCAATAGGCTACTGTCTTTCTCTGTGTGTGTGTGTGTGTGTGTGTGTGTGTGTGTGTGTGTGTGTGTGTGTGTGTGTGTGTGTGTGTGTGTGTGTGTGTGTTGTTGAGGGAGAGAAAACCCGAGACACTGCCTGTGTGAATGTGTGCGTGCCAGAGCTGTGTGACGGAGAGGTGAGGTTGTTAGCAGAAATGTTATTAACTGCTGAGCCGCTTTCAAAGCTTCCTCTTCACTTTACCCCCAGTTATTCTCCAAGACGTCTCCTGAGAATCTTCTTCCACGAATAAGTGAATACAAAAATAAAAAATAAATTACGGATGTGCACATTTGGCAAAAAAATATCATTTTTCTTTTTCACGTATAGTGACACCGGAGACAGTATTTTGCAACGGCGCTGCTTTGTGAGCCGTGATGAGGTGCCATTTGGGACCTGTTGGATTCCTGACTTCAGGGTGGGAGGGAAGCCGAGACCAAACGCAGCGTTTGACCGCTAACAACAGTCGTAGCAATCAAACTGTTCCTCCGTGGAAATCCAGGGACCCCACAGGGACCCTTCTTCTGGGAGAGCATTTAATTTGACGGCCGGGTCCTGCCGCTGCAGAGGTTTGGTACAACATTAGGATAACATTATGCACTCGCCTCTGGGCCTGCTGACTGCGGGCAGCCAGCAAATCACAGGGTCATGCCTCTCTGGGTCCTGATGGTGAAATTGTTCTCCTGGTTTCTCTCCGTATCATTTTCTCTTCTCATTATTTCATTTTTCATTTTCCATTACACAGTTTATTCTCCCCCTTTCCTCCCATCTCTCTCTCGTCTTTCTCCCATCTGGCTGTTCCAGCTGAGGTCAATACCCGCCACTCCGCTGTGGCACCGGGACAGGAATCTCATGAATAGCAATGTACCAAACTGACATTTGGAAACTGTGTGTAAAACTCAAGTTCATTTCAATATTTTGATTATAATGTAAAAGAGAACTTTATTTAAAAACAATAACTTCTCATTTCTCCATTGTAATGCCTCTCAGCTGGTCTGTACTTCTCTGGTCATTTCTTTGTACATGTCCCAAATGTGCTGTAAGTTCCAATATCATTCAGAAGTGGGACTTATCTCTGCTTCACACTCGCTGCTGCTCATCTGTTTCCGCTGCAGTCTGTCTGGCTTTCCAAACCTACTGAAGTTCAAGGTCTGGCCATTTCAAAGGTCAGCTTGAGTTTATTCACGAGGCTCTTGTCTGGTCCATGAAAGCATTTGTGTGTGTGTACCTTTGTGTCTGAGAAAGAACGCTAGGTGTTTTGAGACCGTCGTGATCTACTTCTACACCATTTTGCAGCCCTTCCAGAGTCGATTATTCCACTTCATCTGTCTTCCCCGTCCTCTATTACTGTCCCCAAATGATTTTACCGCTGTTTCTCTTCGTTATTTCCCCCCACATTTACTCTCCCTCTCCTCACTTTGTTGCTGCCTAACACCCACCCACCCATGTTACTTTTTTCTCTCTCTCTACTCAGCTGGTGGGCCAGCCAGGAGGCAGTGCATGCCGTTTGAGGAGCGTAATCTCCTCTTTCTTCCACTCCCATTTCCATTTCAATCCTCTGTTCACAGCTGGAACCAAGACGCTCTGCATGCAGATGAGCAATAGTTGACTTTTCCAGAATGTTCATTCAGAAGAGATGGGCAAGGGAGGAGGAGAAGCAGGAGGAGAAGGAGGAGGGAGAAAGAAGAGGACGAGGAGGAGGAAGAGGAGGAGGAGGAAGAAGAGGGAGAGGGTGGCAGCAGAGGTAGGAGAATGAAAGATTATGTATTGAAGCAAAGCAACAGTTACTGACGAAGGGGAATCGTTCAATTCAGCTTCATTGTCATTCAAGCTCACACAAGTACACAGGGGGAGATGAATCGTGTCAGCGGGTCACGACAGCCTCCAAACAAGGAGAAAAACAAGACAAAACGCAGTCCATCAATCAAACGACAGGTCATGGTGAAGCAAAGTAGTGTAAAACAGAACAGTGCTGCTGCAACAACTGGAGGCTGGCTGTGAGTCCCATGTAAGAGCAGTTAGCATTGTGTCTTTTTTGGGAGTAGAAGTAACAAAGCAATGTGGGCTCAGAATGTATCTCCTGTCGTTTTGAGATTTAAATACCATTTATTTGTTTCAAAACATGGAAAGTTATGATATTGCTCACAAACTATTTTCATGCTGAAACATTGGAATGGTCCTTCGTGTGTATTGAGAGGCTACCTGCAAGAATAGAAAATAGTAGATGAGAAGAACAAAGAATATTGTAACGAACATTTTCAGCCCCATGTTCTTTATAATTCAAAGCACGTAAACACTTTGACCTTCACCAAGATTTCTCTTGAATAATCAGTTCTGTACAGAATTACACAAAGCTGACTCACTCGTTCATGACACATTGCGATCAGAGACGCTCTCTGTTCTTGTGCGTCGTCACCCACCTCATTTTCCTGCTAGTGACGACAACTGAACACAAGGTCCTCCCGGCCCTTGTGGATGACATCAGAGTTCTGTTGAGCGGTAGAAGCTGAGTCATATTGGGCTGATGATCCGTGAAAGTGGAGGATTGTTTTGGACTTTGGTGCAATCACATGATCCACGGGCAGCCTCCATTATAATGGTCGCAGATACAAAAACACTCTTGAATATGCACACTAAATGATGTTATTGTTGTGGGACGTGGCCCCTAATGCACTCTCGCTCAAGTGCTGCCACTCAAATTTCAGTCAAATCCCATTTATGGGAAGAACCATCTGCTGCCAATTGATTACAAAAGCAGACATTGATTTAGCCAGCAGAAGTAGTTCACTCATAAGGACGCAATGAGGTGTGACAAAATAGGTTGAACACAATTTGGCAATTTTAATCTTTGATGGGATTGTCATCATCTACTCCTTGAGTTACTACTTTTTTCTTCCCCCCTCTTAAATTCACAAATAGTAAGAAAGTCACGCCCCTGTCTATGTGGGTGAATCAGCAAGAAATTAATGTAATTGAAAGTTCTCCTCCTCCCCCTCCACACGTGGCTGGCTCCTCTTGCTCTGCCACAGCAGTGATAAACAGCCTTGCATCCCGAGTAGCCCACAACAGAGCTGCATTAAATCTTGTTATGCCAAGCGGTCTGTCCAGCCCAGCAGGCCAAGACGAACTGCACGGCGCACGCCCTCCCACGGCTTTGCAAGCGCTCATTTTTTGCATTTTCATCGACAGAAACCTTTTCTTTTTGGCCGTTCGCCTTCCTCTTTACCTCTCACCATCTCTTTCGCCGGGTCGATTTGCTGCACTGAAACACACCGGTGTTTCCCTCTCTTTTCCTTCACTCAATCATCATCCGGGCTGCACTCACCTTATGCCTTCAGTCTTTCCTTCTCTCTCCACCCATAAAACTCCTGAGCAACCCACCTCTTATGTCCTGTTTTTCGTCCTTCTTTTACACTAATTGACTCTCCACACCTCTGACAGCCACCTTCTGCTGTCTTTCTTCCCAGTCGCTCCTATTTTTGTGCCCCCTTCATTCGTAATTTCCCCTTCCTTCTTTCTCCCCCACTCGCCCTCTTAATGCCCTCCTGTGGAGTCACAGAAGTGTGTATCGATGGCAACACTCGGTGCGTGTGTGACGGTTCCTCAGCCCCCACTGCTCATCACTGGGGCTGTAATGCCATAATTACCCCCCATTATGGGTAAGAGAGTTAGTTTCAAAGGGAGAGAGACGGGGGGATATGAGGCAACGTGGGGAGAGATGGATGAGTGGAGAAGATCAGTTGAACGGCAAGAGATGAGTGAGGGACAAGATGTTGGAGTTTGACAGAGATGAAAAGAACGAAAGACGAATTAATTATGCTGGCCAATCGGGTTGAAGATTCGTTGCTTGTGTGTGTGAGAGAGTGACCGTCTGGGAGGAGTGTGCGTCTCATGGGGACAGCCTGCTCTTGGCTCCTGACGTGGGGGGGGATGTTAATGGTTCAGGCACCATTGGACACACACAGATGGGTCCCCATCCCTTTGGTTACAGCAGACGTGCACAGAGACACACACACACACACACACACACACACGCACACACACACGCACACACGCACACAGGTGGAGAAACAGATCAAGCAGCACTTTGAACTCATGGAGACAAATCCATTCAGACACAGAGACAATGAACTGCTGACCCCGACTGATTTTGGATTCATTATATTCAAGATTCCACTTACATAAAAGCCATACAATTTTTTTGGAATATATAATTGTTTCTGTAAAAAAAGAATATAGAAATCTGTCAACTTATATTGTTGCACTTTAGTGTGATTCATAATCAATCAATTTCTGTCCGAGCAGGGATTCTCTGGTGCTGAACATGATAGAAAGTCCTCTGTGTTGCACCATGTTTGACTGCTCAGTAGTTACACAAGCATATGTGTACACATCTGGGATGTACACAGCAGGTTTAGGTTAGATAATAACATTGCTTCAGGTCGCATCAGAAAACCCACCCGGATAGCGTAAACATGCAAATGAGAATGTGCGACTACGTAACTGCACCATTTAGGTTTGACAGGGGTGGTAACACTTTCATATTCCTGTTGTAACCCCCGGGGCACGCACAGGGAAAATGCAATTGCCTGCAATTCATTCACTGGTTGAAAGACGATTAATATTCCATAAAATGATTTATGTATTCATATTCAAAGCCTGTGGGTTTGAGTGCAGAGACGACGCCAACGTTGAGTCGGTGTAGGCCCGATAAAGTCCACACAGCCCGGCGGCACCGAGGACTGAGAGAGTGTTTATAAGCAACAGAAAGTGCAGCGCAGAGGCGTTGGAGACTTTGAAGGCAAAAAGCTGATTCCTAATTAATTTTCCTCGGAAAGCTACATTTACATGCATTACAGAAAGACGTCTGAAGAAAAGCTAACTGTGGTTCAAGAGCTTAGAAGAGTAAGCTGCATAAGAAGACTAACAACATGAAAATACATTAATATAGAGTTTTATCGGAAAGTCATAAACTGTTCGTCCTTTGACATTTCACGCAATGCCTTTACTTTTTTGAAGGAGATAAGTTTCCATTTGTTTTTGCACATCTGGCAACATATACTGAGAAGACTGCCTAATGAATTAAGTATTCAGATCTGGTCTCTTTTCTAAACCCAACATGGCATGGAATTAAATAGTTACACGTTGCGGATTATGACTCAATTTAAAATAGCCACTTATGTTAAAGATGCTGACAATAGTCGACCACTTCATGGTTGTCTCTTCTGAATGCCTTTAACGGGAAAATCTTCCCTGAAATTGAAGTCAAACTGTGCTTGTCTGGTGATTTTTTGACAGCATAAAGTTGGTGTTTACATTAGTAGTTTACATGGTTTAGTGAGACTGGAAATCACAGCATCATAACTTTTGCCAGGAGGCACAACTTGGTCTGTTGGTAGTGTGATATGAGCCTCAGACCAAGGCCCATATGAACTACCAACATTATGAGTTGTGCCTCCTGTCATAAGTTATGATGCTGTGATTTCCAGTCTCACTCTTTTCAACTCATTACCCCACAAAGATACATTTATTGTGAATTTTACAGTACTTTCCTGTTCAGCTCAGTTTCCCCCCAAGTTTCAGAAAAGACTAGAAGAAGCTCAAATCCACAAATTAAAACTGAACTGTACAAATGCAAAGAGTTGGTTGGATTTCGCCCTTTCAAACCATGAAACATGAAGTGAATAAATGACTTGTTTCCTGTTGAGTAGGACCCAGTTCTTGTAAACTGCGCTGTCGGTTGACCAGCCAGATGACCTTGATGATGCAGTGACCCACTCCATAGGCACGGAGTATGTGACTCCCATATTGTTCAGGACCATTTCCTGCAGCGTGGCCCTGTCTGTAGGGAGCATGACAGAATTCCCTCCCACAGAGTTACTGTGAGAGTGGGTGGTATTGTGCCTGGCATCCCGTCAGGCACAATCCAATGCGATAGACACAAGCACACAGAAAAAGATAAGGTCCGAGGGAGAGTCTTCAGGGGATGAAAACAAAGAACAGCAGTTCATTTGATCCTGTTCTATCCAACACAACAAATACACACTGCCTGGAGAGCTCAAAGCTTTGTACCAGTGATTGTTGTTTTGCCCGGTGAGCGATCCAATCGATCACATCCAAGGCAGGTAGAACCGATGGATAGAAAACAGATAGTGATGTTAGGATGAATCATAACGATTACTTCATTTCAGTGACTCCAATTGATCATCAGAGCCAATTGGCAGCAAACATAAGCTGTCCACACAACATACGGTAGTGTCAATTTCCCAGAGATAGCTACATCACTGCACAAATCCTGCACTGTGACTCACACTCCGCGGTGTATCAATGCCTGGAAAACAGCTGCCTGATCGTCTGTAGCTCGGCCAAGAGAAGGAGTGAAGGGCTAATACAGATATAGGGAGAGATTAGAGTGGACAGAGATGGAGGGCACATACAGAGAGAGAGAGAGCGAGAGAGAGAGAGCGAGAGGGAGAGAGAGAGACTAAAAGAGCAAAACAAAGGGATAGATCAAAGAGTCATGGGGGGATGTGAAGGATGGAGCTTCGGCACATCTTTCATTCATTCTTCCCTGCAATGCCGGGGCCAGACATCAGACTTTGTGCACGATTACAGCTTACCTTCGCTTTCTATCTCCCCATTTTCTCTTTCTCCCTGCCTATACTTTGCTCTTATTCCCCGAGGCTATGTGCTACCCATCCCCTGACTTTGGAATTAAAGTTCTCTCCTCCTCCACTTCTAATCTTTTCTCTTCATTATTCTTTCATTACACATCTCTGCTCCCTTTGTAGTGCTTCCATGTCTCTGTTTCTCTTCATCCCCTCGCTTTAGGCTGACGTGTCAGATATTCTCCCTGTCAGATAGCCTCCTTTTTGACATGGGGTGGGGGTGTTAAATCACATAAAACAAGAGACTATAAAGTGAGCTGTCTAATTTATATTTTGCAAGGTGTGACAATTTGCCTAAAAGGACCTTCAACGAGTGTCCTATAACTGCATGGTTTTAGTTCTCTTGAAGTCTAAAAATGCTGACAAGTTTCAGTACGAGCCAATGATGCCCTTTGTATAATTTCCGCAATCATGGAGTTGCTTTAGATGCCGTGAAAGGTTGGACAGATCACCTGACTGAGATTTGAGTGAAGTGTCACAACCAATACTACATGGATTACAAGGAAATTTGGTTCAGACAGTAATGTTACCCTGTAACTTTGTCAATCTCTTAAAGGGGAACACCACTGATGGTACAAATCAGTTTACATGTCTTGGGAAATACTACTGCATATGTAAAGGTGAAGAAGTTGTTAAAAGCCTTTTGAAGTTGCGTAAAACTAAGGTTATATTGCCTTGAATGATGTCACTTGGGTCTATCAAGTTGCATTGTGGGTACTGTAGGTGCCAGGCTTTGACAAGGGAGAAGAATTAAAACAAAACCTTTTGTCCAGGTGCCTCCAACATTTAGGTCATTCCCAGCCGCCCGAGCTGTATTTAGCTTTGAGTAACGGAGCGAATTTAGCATGGCAACATGTTAAACCATGATGGTAAAACTATTGTTTGCTTCCTGATCCTTCTGTACAGTAGAGGGTCAATTGTCCCAGTTGACTCTTGAAGCATCAGACACATTGTAAGACTTTTGGTTGGTTTTAAAGAGTCATCTTGCACCAAAATTAGATAAGATTAAGTAGCCAGAACGTTTTGTGGAATGTGCCAATAGAGTGGCAGATCAGGGTTGTGGTTCCCATTGTTTTGTAATTGGGGATCAGAAAGCAGGCATCAATTATTGGCCTATCGGTGTATTGCATTGCTCAACGTCCCCCAGAAAAGATTACTCCAGGGTGCTGGGAAGGTGCCTCCAGCTGTTGGAGGAACAATAGTTATTTCCTCCCGGTTCTGGGAGAGTGAATCAGCTTTGTATTCTTGTAAACATACTGAGGGATTCATGGGAGTTCAACCATCCAGTCTACATGTGTTTTTTTTATGGATTTGGAGAAGGATTATGACTGTGCCCTCCTGGGTTGTTTGGGGGGGGGATGTGGACTGTTGGGTGACACGGCCGTTCTCCCAGCGCTAGAACTGTGTCCATGCTCTAGGACTAATGTGTCCATAGATAATGGGTCTTGCCAAGGTTGTGCATTAGCACCAATTGTTAATTAAAATAATCTCTAGATGAGATTGCAGCCAATGAGTGGGGAATGTCTTGTTGGGGATCTCAGCATTGCTTCTCTAATTTTTGCCACTGTTCTGTTGGTTCATATCAGACGGTGACCTTTAAAATACAAACCTGTTGTTTTCAGCCTTGCCTAAAGCGGTTGTGTTGAGTGTCAGCACCCCCGAGGCCAATGGTCCTCTGATGGAATATGGTGGATTGCCCTCTTCAGGTTGGGAGCCAGCTGCTGTCCTCACTGATTCAAGTGGTTCAGTTGAAGGACTGATGCTCTTTTGTGTTAGAAGGAACTTGTTGTTCTGGTGGTTCAGGCTTTGGTGAAGGATGCCCTCTGGATATCACCCTCTTCAGGTATTCTGGGCCCGTTTACATGGGAGGAGACTCGAAGCACACTGCAGGGATTAAATCTCACCTGTGGCCTCAGAATATACCAAGGTTGTTGGGAGGTGAGGATATGGCTGGGGGAGACGGACATGTGGGCTAATTTGCTCAGACTACTGCAGTTGTGATCTTTACCTCAGTGAGCTGCATGAAATGGGTGAATTGGTGTTATTTGGCAATATGCACCATATAGTCTAGGTAATGAAGTGAAGACATACTTTTGTTTACACAAAGTCAGCATACAATTTAAGACATATCATTTATACGCCAAGCATCGGGTACATGGCTCTAAAATTATAACGTTTCCACAGTGCACTGCACGCAGTGGATTATGTCCAAGAACATAAAACGCAATCTGTCTGAACAAGGATGATATCCCTGTCATTTTAAAACTACTCTTCTCTGACACACGTTTTACAATTGGGAAAAAGACAACCTCCTTATGATGTCTAAGCCCACCTTTGCTTCACCTCTGCTATCTAAACAAGCTGACCCTTTGAGACAATAGGCAGCCATTACTTTAGCAAATACTCTGGAGTTTCATGTCAAGAAATCTTTCCTCACCTGCCTCACTTCCCTTAATCCTAATCTCTTCTTATACGCCCCTCAATTCCCCTTTCCTGTTATTGTTTCTCT
>NW_027176251.1:8419696-8549696 GCF_023055335.1 Clinocottus analis | reverse complement strand
CCCGACTGCGGTTTGTCTCCACGGACGGGATGTTTTAAGGGTTAACGGTGGCTCTTTGTAGTTGTGCGCTAAGTCTCAGCTCCGCACTTGAGTGCACTTCCGAGCGCGCGCGCCGTTATTTCGTCTGGTCCCCGTTGCAGCAGCAATAAAACACATTGAACTCTCACAATTAAATGATAAATCTACCAAAAGAAAAAACAAAACAATCTTCTAAAAAGGTTTTGGACATTTCCTTATTTAACAGAGAGAGATGTGAGGCTTTTATTTTGGCTGTCTCGGTCTCATCCATGCTGCTATGTCTGGCTGCAGGGTGCAGTTTCCAGCGCTTTGATGTCTGATCTGCGGGATTTGCGTCTCCTTTGCTGGCAGCGCGCCTCGCCCTCAGCACCCATGGGTGCTGCCAGAGAGTATAAGCCAATTTATTTTCAACTTGACTTTAGCCTCATATGATCCCGTCAAAGTAAAGTTTCTGATCTATGACCAAAACCACAGAGGCTGTATACCCATTAAAGGAGTGGCTGTGATGCTCCAGGCTACAAGTTTATTATTGACCTGGTTTTGAATTTGCCACAGAGGTTCATCTCCAATTCACTCCCTCTGACTGCCATGTATAATAGATCTCTTGTTTGATGTTGATGTCCATGTCTCTTATGTGTTTGACTTGAAAGTATATGTGACTGCGAAGATCAAATTTGCTGGAACGCTTTGTGGTCAACTTGTGAAAGTTATTCCTATTCCTGGCCTGTGCAGGCAGTCTGAGTGTTTGAAGCAGGATGAGCAAAAGGGCGGGGCTGGAACTGCCCCCCCCCCCCCCCTCCACTTCTGCTTTATGGCTCTTTATCTCTTACTTACTGTACTCACTGCGTCTTTGCATGATTATCATAATTTCACTTTCATGTGTATCAGTCTCTTTTAATTTTAGACGAATTGCGTTCTATACATCAGCCTCCACTTTCCAAGTTTACCTGCTTTTGCTTTTCCTTCCCTTCCACCTATGGCCTCTACACCACCCCAGAAGGCCTTTACTCATGGCGCTGGAGACAGTTGTGCTTTGCTGTCTGTCTGTCCTTCACGAGGCCTTTTAACTGGTGCCTACTGAAAAAAAGTGCTCTGTAATTGATGGCCGCAGTGTTGATCACACGTCTCTCTGTACAGCTGCGCTGCTTTTGATTTAAAGGCTCAGTTCCAGGTGTCTCATCCCCCTCAGGTGGAAGTCTGACACGGAAGGAAAGTCATTATTTCCCTTCAGAGCTACGAATGTTGATTTCTACAAAGTGAAAGTTTGCCAAATCCCTCTATTACTAAAGTCTCTTCCTTTCATTCATTCAATCATTCTCTTTCTCTCTCTCTCTCTCTCTCTCTCTCTCTCTCTCTCTCTCTCTCTCTCTCTCTCTCTCTCTCTCTCTCTCTCTCTCTCTCTCTCTCTCTCTCGCTCTCTCTCTCTCAGGCATAGTTTTGTCTAATAATAGCAGCTCTTCTTGGATCTCACTGGGATTCTGTCACACAGACCCACATTCTCACAATTACTGGTCACACGCACTAGCAACTTCAAACTATGTCAGTTTGGAGCATAGAAGTGCACTAAATGAAACCACGAGACACGTAACAGCCATGTCATCTCCTGAGCCTGTATTTATGTTTGTAGTTGTGACACATGGATATGTGCTGCATGACAGCGCGGGGCACCCCAGGGTGCTCAGTATGCCTGTGCCCAGGATCATCACTGACCCTTTGACCTGCTGCTCACCCAGACATGTTGGTCAATGGCTCCTCTGCTGTACGCTCCTGATATGCTTTTTTCCATGGCGGGACAAGCACCAGCAGCGAAAACATGCTGAAATATAACTTCATTGTAGCTTTCTGAAGTCTGTCCTCAAATTAAAAACACCTCGTCCTCACAGAACTACAAAGAGACATAAAGTAATTTAAGTACACTCAGTGTTTTTTTTTTCAAAGCAATAACTTCACTCTTAACACTGCTTTACTTGCTCCCTTTAATTTAGCGCTTTTGGGGGATAAAAAGAGACAAAAAGAGAGTCAATGGTCAGATGAGTTTGCACTAAACTGCAGAGACTCCAAAGTGGTCAGGAACCGGCGGAAAGAATCGCAGCGACAAGCATCAGCTGAGTTCAAGGTGTTGAAGTCTAACACGCAGCGTCAGCCTCTTTGTCTATCGCCGCCTTAATTCCCAGTCATTTCCTCACTTTTAATTTCTGTCCCCCCTGCCAGCGTCACATCAAAAGTGGGACCCCCTGGAGACATGTGTAATTATTATGGTATTAGGCTAGAAAAAGAGCCATTTAGTCATGAGGAGATAAAAGCCAGGGGATCTCTTTTACAACTGTCCTGGGCCCCTGATTTTTGTCTCCTGCAAGCATCCACACGTGGGCATTCTTAAATGTGCACTCGCACATCCTCAAATTAACACACCTGCACACATGATACACTCCCACACACGGAAGCACACACATGTAGAGCCCCTAACTGCAGTAGTCTGGTGTTACGCAACACTGGAAACCTCCGCTCATATAGCAGTGAGTGACAGATTGATAGAGACTGCTTTGCGAGAGCAAGTCTGTGTTTGCCCCGTTGTTATTTAGGCCTCTGGGGGGAGTGGGCCTTAGAATGGAATGGCTGTAATTATTGGGAGGATTCATTCCCCTCCGTGTGCTTGTATGTCTATGTGTGTGATGGAAAAGAGCACTGAGATGGAATAAGTGGCATTCCTCTGGACACGTTGGAGCTCGCTCTGTAATGTGTGTGTTTGTTTGTCGTCACTTCAAATTCTTTGGACAACAGGCTTCCTTTCTCGCTTTAAAACCCCCACTCAGCAGAAGTCTCAGGGAGTAATCCATGTACAAACAAGCGGCCACAATGCGGCCTCCATCTCACCGCCAAGAGGCAGTGTTATAGGTGCAAAGCTGGAGTCCCCTCACAGCCGGGGTGCATTCTTATGGTTTGACTGGGTTTCACTCAGCCGAACAACCAGAGGGCACCAGTTAAACATTAGTCAGTGAAGATAAATACCATGTCATGGTCGGCTTGTGTTAGGAAGTCCATTTAGTAATCATTGAGCTCTGCTAAGGGGATTTGAGCTCGCCAGCCTTCCACATGCCCACTGGTGTTTATTATTTGCAGCGAATGACACATTAAAGTCAATTACATTGGTGTGATAGCACACTGGTGTTGGCTGATGAGCTGCTAATCAGGTTGCAGGTTGCATGCCCGTAGTTAATCTTGGTTTTGACTTCAACTTAGCAGTGATGTGATTCACAGCGGAAACGGTAAAGTTTATCCCCCCACTTTTTGATCCTTGAATCCCGGCACGAGCTTCAAAAGAACTGCAGCCAAAGCTGTGATTACGCCCACACTTCCACAGCTACTCATACATAAACAAAAGGTGTATTTCACCAGATTAGCTTCGGCTACCCCCTGCCCCCCGCCCATCTTCGGCTGTCCGTCCGTCGCTCTGCCTCGGCCTGTTGTCTTTGCGTTTGTTGATCTCGGTGCTTTTGTGCATGGTTCCAGTTAATAACCCTGCATAGCATCAGGAAGCTCGCCCTCCGTTTCAGTGGGAGAGGGCTCTGTTTGCATTCACGCCCAGCCCGAGAGACCTTCCTCAGCAGATTTATGGTCACTATTGATGATTTAAAAAAAAAAATGTCCGTCCTCCCCCACTTGGCATGTTCACTGTTTTTCACTTAGCAGAGAACACATTCCAAAATGGTGCCTGTCTCTGCCTGTCTTTGAGTCTTTGAGAAAAACGTACAGACACATTGTCATGAATATTTAGATTAAGGTGGAAAATAAGCTGTCTAGAAGTTGTTTTGGTTTCATCTGTTGCTCAGAGGATGCTGTCTTGTCATTAGCGGGAGTTGTAGGGAGGAAAGGAAGGAAGCAGAGAGGAAGGGACCGACAAAGAGAGATCAAGGGACGGGATGAGAGATGATTACAGCTGAAGTAAAGCCATCGTGCAGTCATGTTATTCTTGTCTCGAGGGAGGAAGATGATGGTGAGGGGTAATTTCAAATGCAGCCTTGAAAAGAAGCTACATGTCTCTGTATGGGTGTCCTTGTCTCCTCATCCATGTATAGGGGGAGGAGGGGAAACAGGGTTGAAGCAAAATTGAAAATTCACAAAGCTCTTTCAGGAGACGAGGTTAAGTGCTGCCAATCCATTTAGTAGGAGAGTGCTGGAGCAAGACGTGGATAAGAGCCCCCATTCCTCAATGTGTTGGTGTAGCAATAGACAAAAAGCAGCGGGATCGGCTTGAGCTTTATTAGCCACGCGTTGTACACTTCTGTGTCATAAAACTACAAGGAAGAACGATGGCCGATGTATTTTGTTCCCGCAACAGAAAATGGTATTCATACTCCCCCTCTTGTGACCAGCTGTTTTGATCAATCATGTAGATGGGGGGTAGGGGGAGGATGAAACGAACAAAAAGCGATACAGACAGAGATAACAGCAGTGAGGATCAGACAGGCGGAGTTGGTCAAGGATTGACGGATGCCAATTAGGAATGGGGAATGTCATAGAAAAGCCTGGATCTGCGGCCAAGGAGATCATTTTCCTGGCAGTAGAAACGAAATCCTAACCCCTGCGCCCCTCCAACCCTAAACCCTCCATCTGACTGTTGGCTGGCAAAGCGTCCTCTGGGAGCCCTGCAAGCTGTTGCTTTTTAGACATCAACAGTTGCCTCAGCAGCAGTTGTTGAATGCATCCCTCCAAAGAAGGAACACACACTCACACTTGGGTTCCATTACCACCTCTGTCTTTCCACACCACTGCCTTTTCCTGGTGCCGGGAAAGGAGTGAGTAAAACGCTGTGGAGGCACCTCTAAATTAGCTTGTCTTGTCGATTTTCGAGTACTTGTTTGACATGCATTCTTCAAAATGACTGTATATGGTTTTAATCACCTTCCATGCTACTGAGGAAGGATTCCATGTGGACTAATATTTGATTGCACGTCTGACCCAGTAATTCTTTCTTCCGAAGGAGTGGTTTCAGAAATATGACGGCGGAGCCTCAAGAGATCCTTTTCCTCCTTCATCTAGATTGCATAATGATAACCAGAAGATGAGGGTGACTTGAAGTTCACTCGCCTATAGAATGTTCTGTGTTATATGTGAGTCTGTGCGTAGATTTACTCAAACCACCGCCGCAAAGGTTGGCCAATGCCATTACTCTTCTCTCTTTTGAACCAGTCGTCATGTCCAATCTCCCATCTGTCAGAGAACATTCCTGCGCCCCCCCCCGTCCCCCCACCCCTCCCCTCCTTAACTTTAATCTAGTTAATGGTTAAGCAGCGGTGGTTAACCTCCCCAGTGAGGCTGGTCACTGTTTGACAATGAGATCTTATTGCTTTAACTGACCCATGGGGACCTGGGAGACAGGAGTGGGAACATTAATCCTCCATGAAGGGAAGGAAGAGGAGAAGCAGGCAGTTGAAGAGAGGGAGGTGTTTGTGTGTGAGGTGGTGTCAAATATACTTTTCAGCTTATGTCAGTATTCTGTGTGTTGGTTGTTCGCTATGACTCTGTGTCTGCTTGTGTGAGAAAAAGGGGGCTCCCCACGTTAAACGAGAGCCGGGCCAGAATGTCATCGCCGAACAGATCCAGTATCGGTTTTCAGGACTTGCCCAAGGACATAACTCGTCTTTGTTTTTTTGAGGTTTCGCTTACCTGAGCTCCCCTGAAACAATGGCCACTGCCCTGAAGTTCCCTTCTCTCCTCTCTGCCTGTGTGAACTTGACTTTGAAAGAGATGAGTAGAGGAGTAAAGTTTCCATTCTCTGACTAATGTTCTTCCCAAGTCACGTCTGTGTTCTTAACTTTAGTTTGAGTTTCTTTTTCTCTGTTCGTTACAGTTCTCCCTGGAATTCGCTTGTCGGTCTTTCTACCACACCCTGCTTTACGCCCAGCTCTGTAGATCATCCCTTTTATCACTCTGTTTTTTTTTCTTCTCCTCTCTATATCTCTCGCACTCATCTGTCTCTCCATTCCTCTCATGTGTCTCACCCTCCATCCGTCATCTTTCCCTTCTCCCTGCCAGAGACAGACACAAAATACATGCATCTTCTGGACCATGTGTTGTCTAATCGTCACAATAGCCTGAACAGAAGGAGCCACTCATAGCAGGGTGTCTCAAATCCCTGGTGATTCTGAGCAGTGGGCGAAGGTAATTCCTTTATTTTGATTGACAGTTCAGTTAATGACAATAATCAGGCCAGAAGACTTACTTTCCAGCGGTGTAACAGTATTTAGTTGTATTGGTGCAGTGTTGCAGCAGTAAAAGGCACTTGAGTTTGCTGATGCAATAAGTTGAGTGGATTTTTACCGTATTTATTTTTTGTTGGGAAATTCAATGCTGAATCTCCTGTGTTGTTCACAAAAACACATCAGTCTTCGCCATATTCCGGTAATATGAGGAGAGTCCAGTTTCATAGCTTCATTTTCATTCAGCTTAGCAGAAGAAAAGTACAAGCTTGCTCCCGGTCCATATGCATATTAAATCCAAAATCAATGCCTTTCAATTGGGTTATGACTCCATCAAGCTAAAGGCTTCCCAATTACATGTCTGTGCAATCTGCAGAACAACAAACGTGATGGATAGTTATTGTGGGGATAATGTTAGACCGACAGAGTGCCTAACTGATTTAGCCTCTTGTTATTAAAGGATAAAGTAATTATAACCCCAATGTTTAGCCCGAGAGCATCTTGTATTTTGCCCTGGGCATGTCACAGCAGCAAGACTGGATTTAGTTAACAATTATTCGTACAGAATGATTATCAAGCAGAAGCCAGTTGAACATGCGGTACTTGTGAAGAACGACTACGTTAGCGATGTGGCCTTTCCTGGCTGCCTTACGGGTGCTGAGAGAGGCTGAGAGGTCTTAGACAGGCAGCTGGGAAGACCCCCTTTGATCCCAGTCTCCACTCACATCACACACAAACACACTTCAAGATTTGTCTCTATGGAGAATGATGAAAGATGGACCGACTCCATGTCAATTAGCAGTTTGGTGTGCTGCACTGTGTGTCTATGTGTGTGTCTGTGTGTTTGTGTGCCTGTCTATTGAAAGAAGCGCGTGAGGGTGGGGTTGGTTAATGGCAGGGGCAGAGAGGACACGTGTTTAGTAACAAGGCCGGACAAAGGGGGCAGGCAGAGGGAGGGATGGAGGCAGGATGATGGAGTGCTCAGGATGTCACTGCTTTTCATCGTGTCTCACTTCTACTTACGGCTGGAAATCAATTTCATTATATTAATAGGAATATTTTACCACATTTTAATATACATCACAGTGTTTGACTATGGATGCCACTAATGAATCGTTATTATTGATGAATCTGCTTATTGTTTTTTTCTTTAAGTCGATTGTTTTTTGTTGTCCATGCCCAAGACATTAATTTAACAGTGATGCAAAACATAATGGACCACAATGTATACACATGAGCCAAGAAATTACCTAAACGATTAATTGACTATAAAATGTTCGTTCATTTTCTGTTGACTAACCCATAATTTGGAGCACTTTGTCAAACAACGTAATATAGTCTTTCATCACAACGTGTTACCATTGAAAGTCAGTGTAATATAAAACCGACTCACTGATGAAGCAGCATGGCAATTGATCCTGTGCATCGTGGGCTTATAGATGTGTGAGTTCACAAGTGGTATACTTGACTCATATCATCTATTTTCTTTATGGACTGGCCTCAAGTGTTGGAGGCAGCACAAGAGCCAAGTGCATTCCACTCTGTGTTCATCTCAAATCATGAAGTGCCTCACTGTACAGGCTGTAGCCGTGGGACTCCTCACTGCAGCACCTCTTAGATGTATTTTTCAGTGAGGTCTTTCTCTTTCTGCACCTGAACAAGGCTACATTGTTGTGACGTTCCCCTAGGCTGTCGGAATGCAGGTATTAATGCTGGGCTGATTATCCCCACCGCAGAGAGAGAGGAGAGAGAGAGGAGAGAGAGTGGGGAGAGAGAGAGATAGGTGTAGAGTGAAGGGAGTGATGCTGAGGCACAGTAAAAGGGCTTCACAAACTCTCTGTGGTACTCATCGACTTCTAAACTTTTTAAACTGCGTGTGTGAGTACATGTATGTATGCAGGTGCTTAAGATTGTGAGTGTGTGCGTGCACATCCAGATACTTGTGAGAAAGGGTCTCTGGGTCTTTGAATGTGTGTCTGGAATGCAAACCCTATTAACTGAACTAACACTGCATTGTGTGTGTGTGTGTGTGTGTGTGTGTGTGTGTGTGTGTGTGTGTGTGTGTGTGTGCGTGTGTGTGTGAGTGACAAACTAAAGAGCTAGCTGCGGGTGTGGGGCAGGACCCGACTGCGTGTGTGGGCACTCGTCAATTGGAGCAGTCAGGGCAGTTAGGTGCATGTGAACAATTACTTCAACCCCAGCTTGAACTGGAATATGGACTTAACAGAGGTTATAAATAAGTGTGTGTGTGTGTGTGTGTGTGTCTGTGTGTGTGTGTGTGTGTGTACAATACCACAACGATGGCAGTACCAGCTCGTGATGGGGCAGTGGTGGAGCCCTGCTCTCCCCTCGGGGGGCTTCACATTCACATGCCTTTCGTTTGATGCCCTTATTAGATTGTCTTTGTGTTAAAATGAAGTCTCCGTGTTAATATTTTCAGCTTCACTGTTTATTTATCTATTGTTCTCAAGCTGGTTCTTGCTTTGTCATAAATTGGTTGTAGTTTCCTACCCTGTTTTCATCGTGTCATATTGTGCCGCCGTGGTTGTGGCCTCTGGTTCACCAGCTGGTGGTATTTGATCCAGGCTGTCAGAATTGGAGCCTGCTCTCCTTGGCAAGGAAGTTGGCAAGTTAAAGCCAGAAAAATCTACCATCCACTGCCTACACCCTTTTCGATAGCCCCTCACCCACACACACACACTCCCCACCTCGCCCCATCTGTTCATGTGTGTGTGTGTGAGTCTTCGTTTGGCGCGGCTTTAGGGGCAGTTGGTGTAACGGTTCAGGAGAGCATCCAAGCCCGGCCCACCATCGGCATGACGGTGCAAACAAAGTCAAAGCTCAGTATGCAGCAGTGACCCCTTGCTAATGCTAACTTCATGGGTGGATTGGTGAGAGATGCTACATGCTAGGTGCAGTTTGAGCCTTATGGTTACGTCGGCAACAGCCAAACAATGGCATACTTGTCTTCCTGTGGCTGCCCACCTGTTCTCTCCTCCCTCGCTTCGGTTGTATCCAAGTATCTGAACAGGACCTCCTGTCCTTCGTCCAACACTTTCTAGTTCCCTCCACCCCCACCCACATTTTCTTTCTTTTTCTTTGCCTTCTCCTGTTGGGGAGGGTTAGCATTTTTACTAGGACAAAGGAAATGGTTGCAGCGACAGCGAAAGAGGAGAGACAGCTGGACGGTCATGGATTCAAGATCGTGTTGCATGTGTTCACTTACAACACCGTCTGCACCGCTTTCTCTCTGTGGCCTCATTTCTTCCTTTCACTGGCTGCTCGCCCTTCCCTGTCTTTTGACACTTTCCCCCTTCTTCCAGTTCCTCTTGTGTTCTTGCTTTCTGTTCTTGCTTTCTGTTCTCACTACTGCGATTACTCTTGCTGAATTCTGCCGTTTGCTCATTTGTTCACGTCTTGTGCCACATCTGACTGTCTCTCTCTTTCTGCTGTTTCTTTTCTCTTTTTTGTGTCAGTCTGTTCCCACTCGGCGATGTGGTCAGAGCCCCTGCGGTGGATTATCAGTCAGTTGACTCACAGAGGGCAGCCAAAGCTTCCAGTACAAACACGAGGCAAAATCCAAATGATTGGCTGCTTGGCTTCGAACTGCAGAAAAAAGCCCCCATATCAGCTTGAGCCAGGCTCGGTCCACAGGTCTGCTCATAAACCATATTAGCCAGTAACACTGACACACTGCAGTGCTTCTGTTTGTTTATGACAGCTGCTTTGGATGTAGCGCTACAATCCAAAATGAAACTCTTTATCAGATAAACACAGAAGCTGGTATGGGGTGTTTTCACAGGATGGTAGGATCAATGTGGGTGGGAAGAGGAGTATAAATTGCTGAAATCTAAGGATTTGTGTTCTTGGTAGTTGGTGAGGGCATGTCCAGTCATCAGTAGGTTCAGAAAGTTTTGTTTTTTTCCTGAAGTTTTGAGTCCTCAATTCCTGCATCTGTATTCAACAAAACGATACATTGCAAATAGAGAAAACCCTGAGCTCAGTCGATGCTGTCCCCTGCTGTAGAGATGGTTGTATTCTTTATATAAATCTTACTGAGTGCACATTTTGGGGCATAGCTCTTGTATGTTGCCACTTATTCTCCAAATGTCATGAATGAGGCAACCCGTTGGTGTGATTTATGACAACAGACGGTGGTGAGCATCTGCGGTTCCCGTGCACCAAATATATACATTGCCTCTTCAATCTGGGGAACACATTTCCCCCGATCCACTGGGTCTTCCCATCCCATCTGCTTTTCCTTGTGGGCGACTGAAACGTAAGCTGGAGTGTTTCCTCCAAGTCTCCCTGCCTCGCTTGTGGTTCACAGGTCATTATACAGATATGGAGCTACAGGGCTGGCTTCTCCCTCTCTAAGCTACCTTTCAGCTTGGTGATGGAGGGTTGAAGTCATGGAAAATTCTGGAGCTCTGCCGATGATTGTCAGCTTCCACGTCTGCTGTCACTTGGCTTACTTCCCATCCACATTCTTAAGCTCACAGCTCACACTTCTTCAGTCCTTCTCACCTCTTCTTGGATTTGACAGCACCCCCTCTTTCTCCTTCTCCTTCCTCTCTTTGCCCCTCTTCCTTCAGTCTTTCGCTTCCTGCTATATACCTGTAAGGACATGCTTCTTTTTTTTTGCCTGCCTCTGCAAACCCTCCTGAAACACCTTTCCCACCATGAATGTCAACATTTGCCCAAGGGCCCCCAACCCAACCGCAGAATGTGTGTAATTCTAGCCCAGGCATTTCAAGAGCCTGCTGTTCTCAATGACATTTGGTGACACACTCAGCAGATTTTTTTTTTATTTATGTAAATTAATTAGCTTACTAAAATCAACTATGTCTTTGATATAAATAAATAAAAGGAATACAAAAATGAAAAACATCTTTTATGAACAGGCCTGTGATTTTGGACAAAGTGTTATGAATAATGAATGAATGATGCTAATGGGAGGTCCAGCTACGCAGCGCCGCCACTGCCGCCTTTGAGTTCATCTAATTGAAACAAGTTCAATAGTATCATGTCGGCTTTTATCTCCATCTTGTATCCTCCGTCTTTCCACCCCCCTCTCTTATAATGAAAAGCACAAGCTGATGGCTATGAATATCTAGACTAGTCGTATGATCACAGACATAATATACAGGATGCGTTTCATTTCACCCTTCTCTTTGCATTTCTTTCCCTTTGCATTTCTTCCTCTCTTTATTCCCCTTCGTTAAATGTGAAATGCTTTGAGTGATTTCTCTTTCTTGTGTCACTTACAAGAATGGCTAAAAATGTAAAGAACGCTGGTAGGCAGGTTTTATCTTTTCCATCGTTATCTCGCTCAGAATGGTCTCCTGCCCACTATCCTCTATCTAACCCCACCCTTCTGTCCACACCTCCATACCATTCCCCTCCTCCTCCCTTTTCTACTCTAACCACCCAGCCATGCTTTCTCCCTCACTCGACCATCGCATGCTCCAATGTGTCAACATTATTACCAGATGCCTGGAGATGGAGGAGGTGGATGAGATGGTGCCAGGGTAGTGGAGGTGCCGATAGCTAAGCTTCAACGCATTTACCAACTTCCAGAAGCCTCCTTCTTACACACATGCACAACGATACACACACACACTGAAGCATCCTGCTCAGCTTCCCACCATATGATGTTTTATTTTTTTCCATTATTGTAAACAACCAGCATTTTGCAACGCCTACCTGGACCATATGCTCCTGTAAACACATACAACGAGACTCATGCACTTGGACAGAAAAGAAACCAGAGTTTTCTTCCAAAGCTTAGTGAACAACACTCTTGACTGTTATGATTATTATTAGTATGTAAGCCAAGGCTTGACTAACCCTGAACATATGTCTTATGGTTGGTTTAAGTGCACAGACATGTACAAAACTTCAGAGATTCCGTATCTGAGGAGATATTAAAAGGGGAATGCAGTAGCCATGATTAAAGCAATTCAAGGAAGGACACCCTGACACACTCCTTTTGTATGCTTCATTTTTCCCCTTTGATTCTGGTATGCTGGCCATCAACATTGCATCTTCATGCCAGTTTTGCCGCCCCCCCCTCACCTCTCTCTCTTCTTATCAGAGTCTGTCATCCTTGTAATCTCTGCCTGTCATCCTGTCGGTTATTTTTCTTGATATGATACCTTGGCTGGACACGCGGTTTGTGTGTTTGTATGAGAATGGAGGCAGGGAGACACAGTATTTTAGGCAAATTAATGAGATCCTTTTCTCTGTGTTTGTGGCCAGTTGGAGCTATAATAGGGAGGAGGAATTTCAGTTAAATCAAATGACTGCAACGGTAAATTCTCAAATACGCTGTTGGGTACTTTATAGGTAATTTATTATCAAATTTCTTGTCAGTTACTTTTCCACCAGTTAACAATCTTGTCAGCAATAAAAAAAAAAACTGCTTTAGTTTGATTTAACCCTCTCCGAACTGCTCTGTCCTTCCTTATAGAGGAACTGTCACGTTCTCAATGCCACACTCTTCACTTGTTAACCAGGCGGGCCCTTAGCTTTTAGTAGCCAGTAAAAGAGTTAGCCGTCAGTAACTTGAAGGGGCCACAGGCTTGATGAAAATGTCAGTGGGCAACACAGACCTTATAGAAGTGTAAATTTGCTTTATTCAAATCAGGATGAATAATTATGTGTATGTGTATTGGCGCAAAAGAAGCGTAACCCGCGGGGTCACGGGCCCATCTGGTGTGAGAGCTCATGGGAGGCTAACAGCGCCACACAGCAGAGTATGACCTTGGCTACGTGCACTTCAAAGGAGAGGAGGAGTTGATGGTATTTTTGGCGTTTGTGTTTTCCTCAAAAGCCGGACATGGGCACTGTGTGAGCAGAGGAAGTTGTGGACCGAATGGGTTCAATATATATATATATATATATATATATATATATATATATATATATATATATATATATATATATATATATATATAGAGAGAGAGAGAGAGAGAGAGAGAGAGAGAGAGAGAGAGAGAGAGAGAGAGAGAGAGCGCTTGGTGGTTCAGGGGTTTGGTTGGGGAGTAGAAGGTGGCTGAGGCATTTTTCACTCTACTCCTATGTCTGACCTTTTCCCCTCTCTTCCCTCATCCTCTTCCTCTCACCCCCTCCCATCATTACTTGCCATTGTCTCTTTCCCCATCCTTGACGACATCCCACTGTTTTTACGTGTTTGTTTTTGACTTTGCTGTCTCTTAAAGCAAACCCTTCAGCCCTTACCTGCCTCCCCCTCCTCTCCCCCCTCTCCTTCATCTTCATCAGCCCACAGTGTCTCTATCTTCCGATCTGCAGGTTCCTGCAGGTTGAGGCGCGTGTTGTTTTGTCTCTCTCGGGTTTCACGCATTCCAGATATTATCACCTGGCACCAGTTAGCTTAGCTGATAGCCATCTACACAGGGTGGAAGTCAATCACTTAGCAGACAATGACGGATGTGAGCTCTTTCAGGCTTGGTGCCCACAGATGAAAGGTCTATGCCAGGCGCGGCCTTTGCAGCATAATGCGTATGTCATGATGGACGACGTTGTTCTACTGTCAGTTGTATTTTCTACTTTGCTTCGCAGAGTCATGAAT
This sequence comes from Clinocottus analis, assembly GCF_023055335.1. Lineage (NCBI taxonomy): Eukaryota > Metazoa > Chordata > Actinopteri > Perciformes > Cottidae > Clinocottus > Clinocottus analis. The sequence goes on along the minus strand of NW_027176251.1, from coordinate 8,535,884 downwards.
GTTAAATATTTCGATCCAGCTTAATTTCCCTTCTTATTTCATCTGTTCACTCCCATTTCTTTTCTAATCAAAAAACCATCTGAGCAATGAATAATAAGTTAATGAAGCATAAATGAATGTGAAGAATGTCGGCCACTGGGGAGCAGATTGTAATTTTATGAGAATTGGAATAATGCACCTTCTAAAAGTCTCTGGTGAGCCTTGATGTGGAAATGAGTTAGACATTTCTGGTGTGTTATTCAGAAAATTGCCAGCTTGGAATTGAAATTATTCATGGCTGACATTTCCTGTAGTGTCATTCTGTCCTTTTCAAGCGCTCCTTTTACAACCCATGTTTTATCAGGTAACTGGAGGACAGTGTTCTCATTGTTTATTTCTGCGTCTGTGCGTGTATCTATCAACGTCTAATCCAGCCTCGGGCTGCTTCTGTCCCCTGCAGGCTCAATGTCAGTAGCTCGACTTTGATGTCAAGCCACAATTTATTTGTCCGTCTCTGCGGACTCCCCTGTAGTCCACATAATGTCGGGCAATCAATAATAATGTGACCTGCCTATCTACCCCGCCTGCCCCACTGCTTTAGTTATTCACCCCCTGGCCTGCACTGTTCCAATCTCTGACCTGCCCCTGAACAAAAAGCCCTCTCCTGCCCCTACTTCCCACTTTTAACAATAATGTCTGTCTCGCTATTACAATAACCTTGTCTGTTACCCTGGTAACATACAGCCCCCCTAAAGCACAGACCAACCACTACTCATAGTATTTAAAAAGAAGAAGAAAAAAACAGCTCCCTATATGGAAACGGATCAAAAGAGAATGTGTTGAGTATAGCAGGAAGCAAAAAGACGACATAATTAAAAGACTCGATGGATCAGCTGTTTGTTCATGAATATGTTTAGTGCGCCCTCTTCTTCGCTGCCCCTCAAACCACCGCTGTATGTCTGTGGAAGCAATAGAGAATGGGAGAGGACAGGTGTGCCATTATAGCGCAGATTAGTGAGGAATGCTGGAAGGTTAACACAGACGGGAGTCGGCTAACTCCAGTGCATATTTGTGTGCACTTGCGAGCTCATATTCCCTCGGGTTTACGTTAAAATATGTGTGCATAATACGTGATCTGCATGCCACTCGTGATATGTGTGCTTGCTCTTTCCATATGCTGAATGATATTCAAAATATGCTCACTGGGTGTGTAAATATGTGGTGTGTGTGTGTGTGGGTGTGGGTGTGCGCGCATACGTAGCTTTCTTCCCGTCTCCTTGCCCGACCCATGTATGGGCGAGAGTCAGCCTCACTATCTCCTCGTCTCCAGCTTATCTGCCGGACAGTCTTGAAGTGTTGATGCAGAAAATAGAAACTCCTTTGTGAGAATGCATTCTCTATTCCTCTAACTACTGTCAAATGTGTCCCATTCAACATTCAACAAATATACCATGAGGGACACATAAGATAATGTGGTGTGACACGGAAAATGATATCGGCTGCTTTTAACTGTATACCACAAGGGTGTTTTATTCTTCCGTAATGAGCTATCGGCATGAGAAAACTACTGGCATCAGGTTGAGACATTCGAGGAAGCTGTCTGCATACAGATGAGTGTGGTGCCACCGTATCTATATCTATAAATATATTAGCAATGTATGCACTCTGGTGTGTATGTTTTGCTCCTTGCAGCTAGCAGCACCGCACACTGCGGTTGTTAACGGGTCTTTCCAGTACCCGGCCTCTCAGCCAGTCAGCCAGCCATGTGGTCCCTCTCCACTCTAATTAAACTCACTGTGGTTCCAAACCCCAACCAGAAAGACACAACCTCAGTGCCAGACTCTGTGTCAGCTGCTGCCAAGACCTGTACATTTGTGTGTGTGTGTGTGTGTCTGCGTGTGTGTGTCAGAGAGGGAGAGAAAATGGAGAGGGCTTATAACCATATTTACCTCCCATTTCACTAAGTCAAGTAATAGTGTAGAAGAGTCTGCCAAGGCACAAGAGGAGCAGCAGGGGGAAAACAAATACAAATGCGAGAGGAGACAAAGACGGATCTACAGTAGACGGTATATTCAAATGGTCCTCGGACTGAGGGAGTATGGGGAGTTTAGTGGATTTAGAAATCAAGAAGAAGAAAAGCGAGGAATGCAGGAGAATAGTAATTAACTCTGAATTATTCTATCTCTAGGGGATCGGGGGGATTAATAGAGGCTTTGGTTTGGATTCTGCACCTTTCACTCGGTTTCAGCATGGGAGTCTGGTCCCTCTATGCAAACGAGTGTGTATGTGTGTGTCCGTGTGTGTGTCCGTGTGTGTACTGCATGTGTCTCACTGTACTCCAGAAGGCTCCATGTGTCTGTGCCAGTGGGCTTGTGACCGTATCTGCCAGCCAGCCAGCGATTTTGTGCGTATTGATGTGTGACTTTGTACCCCCCACTTACTGAAGTTCATCCAAGCATTATGAGTTAATCCGCCATAATAGGCAAAAAGACAGAAAGTGGGGGAGAGAGTAAGGTAGGGGGAGAAGGAGCAGGGGTGGGAGGGGCTGGGGCATCAAAAGGTAGTGAGAGTAGCAGTCGTGTGTGAGGTATGCCAGGCAGGAGACTACAGATTTAGGGCCAGGCAGACCGTTCTAAATCTCCGGCTTATACGCTGTTTTGGGACAGCGAGTGTTGATAGCCCCAGCAGGCAGACAGCTCATGTCATTCAGATGAAATCATGGCTTTGAGCGCCTCACCATCACCTCTATAAATCCACCCAAAAAAGATAAGGAAACACTGATTTAAGAGGGAGGCTGAGAGCAAACCTTTTTAAACAAATGAATCAGTGGTATGAAGAGGTGAGAAAGATACGTTGGAATCTAGTGGTTTAGCTGACAAATTGAAGTCAATGGTGGCAATGAATTGGCACAAGTTATGGAAAGAGGAGAAACTAAAAATAAAAACATAGTGAGGCGTTAGTCATATATTCCTAGTACATAATGAATCAGTTCACCTTTTTTGTCAGGGTTTCCAGTATCTCTTAACCTCTCACCGTGTGTTGCCACTGTCAACACTATAAGTCTGTTTGTCCAAGACAGGAGGGAAAGGTGGGGGTGAAGGGGAGTAGGGCCGGAGGGCAGGTGCAGGAGTCGAGGTAGGTTTTATCCAGCCTGTCTGGATGCAGTAGCCCGTTCTGTATGTACACAGTGTCTTGTGTCTCTTGATCTCTCCCTGCGCTCCAGCTCTTAACTGTGCCATTTCTTTTAGTTTTTAGTTGTTGTTTTTTTACTCTGACCTTCCTTGAATTCAAGATTTCTAAGCTCCTATCAACAACATGGACTTGAATATTTTTTCAAGAACACATGCACTAAGAGACACGCTCCTTTTCAAGCTCTCATTTCCACGCTCTTGTGCCCTTTTCTTTCTGCTCTGCCCCATCGCTCTGCCCCTGGGTTCACGCCTTCTTCTCTATCCCTCTATCTGTCCCTCACACACGGGCTTTACCAGCCTGCTGAGCATGATGGCCTTTTTTAAAAAAAAAAATGGAGCAATGAATGGATAAGAAAATGGCAAAAGGGATAAGGGATGTAGAGAAAAGAAAGAATGGAGGGACAAATCAACGCGTACTCCAGTGGCCTGTTATCTCATTACAGCGGTACCAGCTTGTCACGCCCGGCTGACTGGCCCCCTAAGGAGCGCCCTCACCCCCTTATAAGACCCCCTTTATTCAGCAGGCACTCTCGTATTTCAGCTTGGGCACAAAGAAGGGCAATTCTCTCTGGTTTCTGAGCTGTCCACACCAGATTTGTGTATCCTAGCTCAGCCAAGGCACACGGCCGAATGTACAAATGGGGCACCGCAACATACACAGAAGCCTTGTTAGTTGCTAGTTATGAAATGATGCTTGCGGATAATGGAGGCTAATAGGAAGAGTGGATATCCATTTGCTCCACCATTTTCTGCCTATTCCAGGCCTTTTGTGTAGTCCCACGTGGGTATTAGAATAGGGCTTCAAGAGGCAACTGCTTTCAGCTGAAGTAGTAGAAATGGTGTTCCCCTCGCTGGCTTTTCTCCCTCTTCTGTCAAAATGAAGGCTCATCAGAAGTGAAGGGAGGGCCGTTTCTAAACGAGATGAGCAGAGTGCTACTCAGCACTCCTGCAGAGACAATGAGAGAAAGACAGTGAGAGAGGACACAGCAGACAGAGAATGCAGAGGGATTTTGAGTGGAACAAAACATGGGATAAGACTAAATACAAGCAAGGACCATTTTTATTTTTATTAACGCATCGGATAAAAGCAACGGTGGAAAAATCCAATTGTAAGTGTAGAACTTACAATTTCTGGTGAAAATTACATTCCATGCTCACGTTTTCTGGCAATTCGTAAATACAGCCTCACCCCGATGAACGCCATTAGCTACAATCTCTATGTGAGTGACCCTTTATCGAAAAGCTCAGATTTGAAACCTCATCCTGTGGACAGACATCTAAAACAGAGAGAAAAAACTCTGTGTCACTGGTTACAAGTGGGTCTGTTTTCCATCCGTTCATGTAGTGATTTCATCTCCAGTATACAAATAATCTTAAAAAGGAGCAGCATCAGGAAGCCATGCTACAGCGGCATCTTGGTGTTATTTACCCGTAGTCCCTCTGTTACCTCCCTTTGTTTACCTCAGCGTGTGCAGTGTGTGGATAACCCGTCCACCCAGGAACCGGCCTTTTGTCCAGCCAGCCAAACACCTGGGTGCTACAATGCAGCTTGAGATGACAAAAAAAAAGGGGACAGTGGGAGGCTGTGCTTTTGAGAAATGGAACTGTTGAGATACGAAGGCCAAGCAGGTGTGTTTGTGCGTGTGTTTCTCTCTGTTTGTTACTGTAAGAGTAATCACACTGTAAATAGGCTACTGTAAATAGAACTGTAGACATTCATCCCTGGACTCATCAGTATCAAAATACACACAAGTTGGCAGGACAGCTTGTTTCAGCCTTTACTATGTGTGTGTGTGTGTGTGTGTGTGTGTGTGTGTGTGTGTGTGTGTGTGTGTGTGTGTGTGTGTGTGTGTGTGTGTGTGTGTGTGTGTGTGTGTGTGTGTGTGTGTGTGTGTGTGTGTGTGTGTGTGTGTGTGTGTGTGTGTGTGTGTGTGTGTGTGTGTGTGTGTGTGTGCTTAGGGTTCCAGAGCAGAAATGTGAGACTTGCCGAGGCACATGTTGGCCTGCTTTCACCTTTTCCTCACCTTACAACTTATCTCAAATCTTATATCCCCTCCGGAACAAAAGTTTCTGAGTGTGTTTATTTTACCTAAATCAAACACACTGTGTGCCATTATGTTCTTTTAAGACACACACATATACAAACACTGTAATGGACACACTCCAGTGGGTTGTTTATTACAGTAAATTGGGCATAAGAGCTACCTTACGCTGAGCATTTATCTGCACAGTGTGCTCGGAAATGACTTGCAGAATGAATTGATTTAGGGATGGAGGGAGAGGGGAAGCGAGAGAGACGGCAGAGGCGGCAGCACTTTGTCCTAACCCTTTTAGTGAGATTAGCTGTAGCCTTAATGTCTCTCCCTTTATTTATACTCCGAGTCAGCCTTTCTCCTCGCCCTCTCCCTGACAATCTGTCCTGGCTGTAGAAAACAAAGGTGTCAATAAGTTTTCATTTTGAAAATGTAAAACCATTACAGTAACAGATGGCAGCGAATTGAGCACAGACGGTCCTGCAGCAGTAGTGACCTTGTTGTGCGCTACTATATTTGCCACTAATCCAGAACAACCTGGAGTCACATGAGTTGGATAGAAACAGAAGGGAAGGACAGTGAATCCTGAGGATGTCCTCCAGCGAAAACATGCTTATCAGTTTCTTTCTATTCATCCTAATATGAACGTTATCCCTTTAAATAACAAAAAGTAAAAGACAACAAGGATTTTTTAAATCTTTGAGGTGCCACATAAACACTAAAGTACATAACCTAACATGTTCGACATTGTGGAATTTCCTCCTTGACGATACTTAAGTGATTTCCACAGCATTTCGAGAAAGATCTGGATGATACTAATGTTACCGGCATACTGCCATACCAGTGAAAACAGTATTATCATTTTTTCTTGTGCACTTGGGAAATTCTTGAACTTTTGGAGCTAAAAAAAATGTTAGAGGGCAACAGGGAGACATCGTCCAACACTCCCAGTTTGCACTCCATTCATCCATTTACTTTGCAGGCCTGCAATAGCAGTAAGGACTACACAGGCCCTTAGAGGGATATAGAGTCCTTACTGCTTCTCTCATCACTGAAGGCACCTCATTAGGATTCCCCATTATGGACGCCAGCGACATTAGCGGCAACATACGCAAGCAGATTGCCTCTGCCAAACATTGCATATCATTCTGGCCCATTAAAGCGAGTCATTTACCTTGATAAATGGGCAGAGGCAGAAGGGAATTGAAAATAAATGCAGGGGACTCTCCTTCCCTCACTTCATCTTTCTCATTGCCCCAATTTGAACTCCTGCATCTACAATGCACAAGTTTCCTTTCTCTTGTTTGTAATGCTCATGCCGCATTTTGCATTAGCATCCTCCTGTGTCTGCCATTTGTTTTAATTTTCTAGTCTTCTCAACTGAACCAAACTTTTCATGGCATCTGCTTAACACTTAACACGGTCCAAGTGCAACTCTCCTCCTCATTTCTTGTTTTGCTTCCCCATCTTTTCTGCCTTCACTCTGTTTCTACGTTTTATTTTTCGCCACAGGCTGTTTCAAGGAAAGAGGGAATAGTGAGAAAGACTGGGAGAGAGCGGGGGAGAAGAGGACAGGCTGTGTTAATTGGAGTGCCTGAGGCAAGAGGGGTGGAAGGAAGAGGGAAAGGAGGCCCAGATTCAGGGGCCCTGAAACATTAAATATTAACACCTTTTCTCATCTCTGCCCCCTTAGTGACATCTACTGATTGGGTTCTCTCTCTGAGTCGATCAGGACACAGATACACACACACACACACACACAGAAACACACACACACACACACACACACACACACACACACACACACACACACACACACACAGGCACACGTCTTTCTCTCTTTTACAAAATTGAGTTCCTTCTAAAAATGAAAGACAGCCAGGAGGAGACTCAGTGGTAATTGGCCAAGCCACTCTGCTTGGTGCCCTTTGATTTGAAAAGTAATGAAATTCCTCTTGATATTTTTTATCCGTTCCTGCATGTCGTTCACCGCTATGGCCTTGCTTTTCTTTTTTTCTTCTTTGTTACCTCCACTCTGTTCAGACCCCAGAGTGAGCACTAATAGGAGCAAGACTCTGGCCATTGTCTCGCTAACTCACTGTTAATAGAGTCACATATAATGGCACCAGATTGTGTCAGCTTCCAGATATTAGCTTTATAAATGGCAGAGATATTATGTGTGAGGAATGATTTCAATGTTATTCAGCTAACTCTAATGGGAAAGGACACTTGGAGAATACTTTGGTTTATCAGTAAGATGATACGTCAAAGCTACTTTTGCAGAAGCACTTACACAGCACTAAAACTCACAAGACTCATGTATTCATAGCTCTATTTATAATCTCTTTATAAGACGTCTCGGTTTTGTTTTATTTTATTTTTTTCAACCGCCGCCGCTCTCTGCAGAGCGGGCCGCAGGACTGCAACGTCAGCGCTACAAATTTATAGTCTACTCATGCACTCTGTCTCCTTTTTGTTTTTCTCCTCCTCATTCCTACTATCTATCCTTGTCCTCATTTTCTTCTCCCCGACTCACTGGCTCATGCTTGAAGACAAACACACCCACTCCACCATCCCAATACCCCCCCCCTCCCCCCACCACCACCACCACCACCACACACACAAACACACACTCAATGACCGCACTGCTCTAAACTCTCCTGTTTGAATGGGGTTGACTTCTCACCCAGTTGCCAAGACGACAGGACCAGTGAGGGGGAATCTCCTGGTAGACAAAGGAGTGTGTGAGGGGCCGACCTTGTAGGCCACTTCACACTGTTTGTCTTGAGCCCCTAAACTGCCGCGAGATGACACAACACACACAACACACACACACACACACACACCAGGAGAGCTGTGATTTATCTGTCGCAACTGCGCACACTGTGATGTTACCTCTCTGCCCTCGGCTCGAATGCAACAGACACTTTCATACAAAAGTAAATCCACACACCCGCTGCGTGGCTGGCCCGGCATTATCTGCAGACTCGCTACACTTTGCGGTGGCTTGCGTCTTTGGATTTTATTGCGTTGCCGCATACATAGTGGAGCAGATGGATGTGTGCCCAGGCTAATTGCTCGCAGCCTTATGTTTGACTCAGCTGCATTACGTCAACGTGACATCCCCGGGAACGTCGGTCCTCATCTCAACTCGTGTTCTTGTTCATCTGACGCCCTCCTCTAACTCCTCTTCGTCATTTTGCATGAATCAATTTGTGAATCCCAGTGAAGTTAAAACATGAATGAAGTGCTAATCACATTACCCTCATCTGAAGCTTTTAAGGGAGTTCTCCAAAAACGGATGGCGAGCAAGAGGATTGATAGAAAAACCCGACAGAAGCTAATGGAGCTAATACAAAAACTGTGGAAGATGGAAAAAAAGAACAATAAAAAGGTTACAGGATTCTTATAAAACCTATAATAAAATCTATTTTCCCCTTTCAGCCTCTCCTTGCCCTGTCTCAACCCTTCCATCTCAAGCAGACACATCGCTGGTGGTTTTAGTACCAGTAAATAACCAAAGTGGTAAAACACAGTCTCCTCTGCGAGACTCACATGACCTCCACAACCAGCTGCAGCCTGAATGTGTTTGTGTGTGTGTGTGTGTGTGTGTGTGTGTGTGTGTGTGTGTGGGCTGCTGCAGGGTCCCCAGGTGTGAATTGTACTGCTACTCAGGAGCGACATCGGCCCAAGCCCTGACAGGAAGACGGACAGCCTCCTTCATATCCTGTGATTGCGCTGTAAGGGCTTAGCATGTGGCATCTGAACCTCCGGGATCGGTCTATCTCACCTTTAATCACGGCACACCTCCGCCCTTTCCCGACGTACAGATACCGCACATAACCCTCATGAAAAAGGGGAAAAAGACGAGGGCACCCAAGCAATAAAATTTGAGCACCAAAGATATTATTGTGTTTGACTCCAATTAGAAGGACAGATATCATCTTTGAAGCACAAAAGACCTCCACTGTCTGCTGGTGGAGTTTGACTGGCTCGTGAAGGGTCAGATGAGAAAACTGAGGAGGATTCTCTGATTGCTGTAATTGGTACTTTCAGAGTGCCGCCATCCAAACAAATAAAGCCGTAAAAGTTTGTCAAGGGTTTTTTGTAAAGCATGTGACTGAAGGAGTTGTTAGAAACTTGCAAGAGTTTCTTTTCACTTCAAATTCTGTGATTAAAATGTCGCTCCCCTACTCCATTTCAGAAAGATCAAGTAAATAGTAGTAATAAGGAATTGGTCTTAGAAGCAGTTCAATGGTGTATAACACTTTATCAGTCCCACTTGGCATAATTTCCTTTCTCATGGAACATCATAAGCAAATCTAGACGCAGTAGCAAACAAAAGATTCATACGCATAGCCAGCAGCCGCCGCTGCGCATACACAAGCACACAACTCTGTAAAAAGGTCAGCTACATATCCTTTATGGTTATTTGCGCTGGTTTCCAAAGAACAAACTTATTACTGAATCGTCTTCTGTGCAGAATGGTGATTTGTATCGTTCGGGACAATTTTGACATTTCAATAGACATATTTATATCTGTGTACACAAGCGCCACATGTACATGTACATGATCAGACTTATCAAGATATTGCATGCTTTGTCAGACTGCAAGCAATGTTTGCAGTGGGAACGAGGCTTAGGTGGTGTGGATTTTCGTGGCCTTTGCAGTATTTTATAGTTATTATATATATATATATATATATATATATATATATATATATATATATATATATATATATATATATATATATATATATATATATATATATATATATATAATTATGTGTCTTTCTTTATTTAGTGTTCATTGTGTTCTTTTTTCCCATTTCTCCCTGAAATACTAATCATATGTCTGTATCATTCTAACTAGCATAATATACATGTATCAGGGCTTCCCTCTCAAAGGTCATCAACAGGTCACCCCTGACAGCTCTCTGTGTGCTGCATGGCCCTCATGTGGATACTCTTGACCATTAGAAATATCCAAGGAGACAGACAAACATCTACATCTGTCGGGTTCTCATTGTGGTTTTATTTTTTGTCTCCTTGGTTGTAAAAAGTTCTACTTCTCCAAACATTTTGAGCAAATTCTAGAGAATTGGGAAACTTCCCCTCTCTCACTCTCTCTGTCTCCATGTCAATCATCTTTGTGTCTCACTGTGTCTGTCTCCCTCACTCCCTCCTTTCCCTTTTACATGTGGCATTCATTGTTGGTGAGTGTGTGTGTGTGTGTGTGTGTGTGTTTTTGTGTTTGGGCGGGTAGGGGGTTGGCAGCTGCTGTTCCCATGCTGCACCTGTTCTTGTCTCATCAGTCAGGCGTTGACGGACTCCAGGCCTTACATGGACCCACCCCGACACTGGTAGTCTGACCCAGCCTGCCCCCTACTCCACCGCCCCCCGCACCCCCAACAGTCCCCCACCCCTCACACACACACACACACACACACACACACACTCACACATCCATCATACAGTATATTTACACTCAGGCCACTGCTCATTTCAAACTGTCAGCGATTCAAACTATTTTCAACAGAAGTGCACAAACCCAACTTTCACCATTCTCATATCTGCAGTATTGTGTTCTTAAATAAAAATTAAGAACACAATACAAATAAAATTGTACAATTTTGCAAATAATACAGGTATGACTGTATTATTTGCAAATGTCAGCAACACCCAGTGGTTTTAACAACATTAGCAAACACCACCGTCTTTAAAAGTGGGCACCCACTTAGAGCCTCTTTCTGTTCTTGCTGCAATTTCTGAGATGGATCGAGTTTGTCCGCTAGAAGGAAACTCACTGTGAATGTGAAAGGCCCGTAAACACGAGATTTGAACTGGATCCAGTCCGCAATATTAAGAGGCCGTCATCTGTGTGAGAGCTGAGGGTAACCTGCCACGCCCTGCTGCCACAAGTATACCCCCGTGATCTGAGTCTCTGGCTCACGAGGACAGAGAGTCACTGACATCGTGTCTGTGGTGGGAGCGCAGCCACATTCATACTTGTGGGTATGCTTTTATAGCTCAGCAATTCATTTCAGTCATCGGTATTGCCACAGCCTTTTCATACCACAAAGTAAATGTGCTTACATTCTTTCACTTCGTTTGGTATGAAGAGTGAGACTCCTGGTGAACACTGCAGGAGAGATACGTTCTTCAGAAGAAATACGGTTGTTTTTACTGAAAACATGAACATCTATCGATGTTGTCCTCACTAACAACACCGGCGTCTGAAGCTTGCAAAATAAACACAATTAGTTGAACTAAAGAAAATTGATCTGCGACTGCTTTTGATAATAAAAAAAATTCTTGCATGCGGGACGAGTTTCTCAATTGTTTGTATGGATTTGCTGTTTTTATTTGAAAGTATACTATCTTTAGGTTTTAGAGTGTTGTAGTGTGTAGGTGTAGTTGTTTTATCTGTGTCATTTCAGAAAGTGTAAAAAAGAGAGAAGCTGATCAGTGTGTCTGCAAATGTCTTGCATATACACATAACTCAAAGATATTTAGTTTATTATCACAGAGAAGTAAAGATCTACGCTTGCAGACTCTGTAAACCCTTAACATTTAGGTATGGATGTAGCTATTCATAACTCATCACAAGAGGGGCTGATCAGTGGAAAGTGATGGATAAAATGAAGTTATTGTTCTGTCTCGTCTTTTTGTAATGACCGTGCGCTGAAGGTGACCCAGCTCTCGTGACATTGAAGCCTCCTCTCTGCGACAGGACGCCGTTTGCTTTGCCAACAGTCAAACACACTAATCCTGTTAGAAGCCACACACAAACACATGGGCACAGGTACACACACCTTCTGACATTCCTCATCCGCTGGGTCACACGCTCCTCTTGAACTTTCTAGACTCACCAAATAGATCTTTTGTCCTCTGGTCACAGTGTTGGCCCTGATGCAGATATGCATGCTCAGTCTCCGCGACGCCCGCTGACTGTGATCTAACACACTGTCCTCGCACCCCTAGCACCGTCATCTTGGTGTATACAGTAGAATTAAATATAGCGGAGTTACCCAGATTATCCATTACTTTCAGCGGAGCGGTGTTTGGGTTAGCAGGGAGACAAAGCAGGCACTATCGGTGAAAGGAGGTTCATGGTGGCTTCATAAATAGGATCTAGTGGGGTGACAGTCATGAGGGTTTCCACACACACACACACACACACACACACACACACACACACACACACACACACACACACACACACACGCTGGTGTTATTCTCTCACCCTCTCATTCTCCTTTTTCTTACTTCCTTTGTGCCTTTCTTATGCTATCGTGCATTCTCTTTCTGTCTTTCGAACACGCACATGCGCAGACAAGACACTGTGCACTGGGTATTAAAGAATGCTCTTTGAGAATGAGGGATGAAGAGAGAAGCGTCACGGAGAGAAAGAGGCTCCTGGTTTGATGTCCAGAATACGACAGTAGGTGAGGGGAGAACAAGAGAGGACGAGAGGACAGGAGAGAGGATCCAGCTGCTTCTTTTCATAATGAGGGGCGCGCTCGCCTCCTGTGTGTCGATGTGTGTATGAAAGACGGAGTGAGGGTGAAAGATGCAGGCTGAGAGAAGAAGGAGACACAGAGATAGTATTAAAGATGGTTTCACATTAACTTTTCAGTAGATGTGGGACTGACATGACTCTCTTGGTCTCCTCCACTCTGCCATGCCACTTTGACTGCAGACTTGTTTTTTTTTTTTCTACACACTGTACTTAACTGTAGCTTTTTGGGGTGGTTCATTCAGTTGCTCATAAATATCACATGCATTATAGATATACTGTAAGACTGTGTGTGTTTGTGTGTGGGTGTGCGTGTGTGTGTGTGTGTGTGTGTGTACAGGTCACAGTCTGACCGTCTCGTTCCCATCTGTCTTTCTACCCGGTCACGCACCCCATCACACACCACCTCACACACACTTTCCCTCTCTTTGGCTAAATCCGATTATCTGGCCTGCGTCAGCTAATGAGACCCCCATGAAGCTAGCAGCCCCACACCCTCGAAAGCCCCGGCCACTCTCTTTCTCTCTCTCTCTCTCTCTCACACACACACACACACACACACACACACACACACACACACACACACACACACACACACACACACACACACACACACATTGACAGTCAACAGCATGTGTCTCTCAATACACAAACACACACTGCTCTATAGACTCTAGATTGGACAGAGGACTTCCCCAACTATGCTTTAATAGTCTGTCTCTGTCTGTCCATCTGCCTCATGTGTAAAACACAGAGCAGCAGCTTGGCTGATCACTCTGGACCTAAACATATTGTGAATGACACCCCAAGGGTGAGAGTGAGATAGACAATGAAATCAAATGAGAGATGCGAAGGGGGAGAGGGAGAGGTTGGCAGGGAAAGAAAGATGTGGTGCAGATGGACTCTGTTGATCTACAATTTCGACCCATTAATTGCTTTCTCTGCCTCTCAGTAGCTTTTTTTTCCATGCATGTAACCCAGCAACCCAGCAACTAAGCAAACCCAGTTAACAAAAAAACTAAAAAGTGTAGCTGATGTCAGATACTAAACATCAAACCCATCCAAACATCCTCAGTGGGCTGTTTGTTCTGCGTTGCTCACACTATTAGGTGACTATTATTATTCCATGAAAGCTGATTTAAAAGTGAGGATTCAGCTATTTTAATCATATTCCATTATGTCTGGCAAATTTGTGTCAGAGACTGGAAAATGTGCATAAAATATGACCCAAGAATACCGCTGTGTTTTCAGAGAAAGTGAATGTGATACGTTTTGTATTACTTGCAAGTAACAGATAAAAAAATCTGTAGCCAGCAGATGAAAACATAATTGCCAACATGAAATACCATGGCTTCACACTGAGGTAATGATATTTAATTTTTTCATAACAGAAAACACTGTTCAACCTTAAAGGGACAGTTTACCTCATAATAAAAACATCAACAGCATATTTTTTTTATGTCGCACATCAATCTAGATTGTTTCTTCTGGGAAAATACATTAATGCGTAGGTATTAAAATGTATGTTTTAACACTTTGAGCATCAGGCGTAAAGTGCCATTAAGTACTTTATTGGAGAGAAGACAGACGGCCAATCTGGCCACTCTACGGCCATAATTTCCAAAAGTAGGCAACTCCCACCAAAACAACAGACATTGATAAAAAGCTTTAGAAGTAAGAGACACAATACCTCTTTCATTTTGGGTTGAACTGTCACTTCAACCTGGAGATTTGTGCCAAAACCAAATTACTTGAGGAAGTAACTGAGTTGAGATTTTGGCTTTTTGTGCATGTGCCAGTAAATCACTTGATTTAATGTGGTATGTGTGTCTTTTTCCCATGCACCACTTAACGGGACTCTTAAATCTTGAGTCCCTGCCTAAAAGCGCAGCTCTTGGTTTACTCACACATCCGTACGTTTGCTTGTCTGGCTTTCTGTTTGTGTTGGCGTGGAAACAGAGGAGGATTTTCTTTTGGGCTACATCCCTCTTGCAGACTCGGAACATGAGACTTGGTTTGCAAAACTAATGTTTCACTTGAGAGCTGAGCTTATAGAACACGATAGTTAGAAAGGGAGCGGGGATGAAGAGCGGGATGAAGAAAGACACAATAAAACAAAGTACAATGAGAGGCAGGATGAAAAGAGATAAGGGAAGTGAAAAAAGTAACTGAAGAAGTGAAAGAACGGTGGAAAGAGACATGAGATCTTTTCATCAAATGTCAATGCTTGACTGACCCTTGACCTCTGTGTGATTTGTGGGTCACGGTGAATCTCAGCACCTGACCCTTGAGGAATGTGTCTCACCAACACCCACATCGGGTAATTTTGACAGCACTTCCTGTTATCTCCTCTTTATGAACTCTCTGCCTTCTATCTTTTCCTTGCATCCTTGGCTCTCTTTCCTCCTCACTGTGAGGTGATAACAAAGGGGCCGTCCCTCAGCTCAACTTGGTCTCACTTTTGAGCAAAAACTCTTTCATTTCTCTGTTATTAAAACTACCCTGTCGAACCGCGAGGATTCCCTGAAGGCCATCCTCCTACTCTCAGTTTTGCACAACAAATAAATTATTTAAGTGTGGATTTTGTAGTCCAGAAATTGATGACATGATTAATTTATGTTATCATACAGAGTGTGGGGCTGGGTTGTTCATTAGCTACACATGTGTCCAGAAAATGAATATTTAATGTGTAGATATATGGGTGTTTTAACAATACTTCACAGTGTTTGTTAACTGTTGTTTTCCTGATTATCCATTATTTACTTTGTAAAAACAATGGTTGTAGTTTATTACCATCGAGGTTGTCAGACACAAGGCTGCCAAGTAGTCGTGCATAATATTTTGCACAGACAATGAAATATGCCATCCATACCATGATAACTTCACTTAACAACATTGTCCTTTCTTTCCCAACATTAAAGCCTCCCACTCATGGACTCATGCGTTCCTGTACCAGGATTTATGACACTGTATGTGCTGCAGTGACTTCATTAGCACAAATGGAGCTCCTTCCTTTCCTCTAGCTCTCCGTCCTTCAACCTTCCCTTTCCCCCGCCTCTCCTCGCTGTAATGCAATCACCTTGTCATGCTGTTTTTCTATAGCTAGGCTGTATAGTGTGTTGTAGTGTTCCATATCCCCAGTTTGGGTCCATCCTGTGCCCTAGCTGCTACTCTCTCCCATTGTTATAAGGGACAATTTGTGCACCCTAATGTTTCCATTGAATGGAGAACGCCGACAGTGACGAGGGCCCTCAAGCTTCCCTCGGGGTCCCTTAACAGTTTTTACTGCTGTTCATAGACCTTTAAGGGAATACTGGTACTTGTAGCTCGCGCTGCCTTTGCAGCAAACGGCTGCTGTTGTTGACTGTTAGACCTTTTGTAAATCAACCAGTCATGTCTGGTATTGACGCAGCACGTTAACACATTACCACTAGTCCTTGTGGCTTCCTGTGATTGAGGCGTTAATCATATTCTTTCTCTCTGACTTTGTGTGTTTTTCTCGACAGTTTGTAGTGCTGATGTGAACGTGAACGTGACTCCTAAAGTGGAGGTGCTGAAAGGAGAGACTGCCAAGTTGCCCTGCACATATACTGTCTCACCGACACCAAGCAACACTGTCGTGGAGTGGTACATTGTAAGTCATTTACAGATAATAATGTTGTGATATCCACGTGGTAAAAATGCTTCATAGATTACTGCACTATAAAAAAAACTTTTGATTTTATTATGTACATTTTCTCTTATTGATTGCTGTCTTATTTCTCCTTCTTCCATTGATCCTCATGTTTCTTCCACCCTCTTTCTACATCTTCTTCTACCTATCCGTACATTCAGGAGGAGCATGGAAACAGGAAGCGCGTGGCTTTCTCCCAGGGTGGCGTGGGAAAAAGCGATGAAGGCACCCATCTGACTGGGCGGGTCACTATCGGAGAAGACTTCTCCCTGACCATCTCCACTGTTCAACCCTCCGACGAGCTTGTCTTCTACTGCCAGGTCACCGCTGGCCCCGCTGGGGTTGGAGATGCCGCCACGATGCTCAAAGTCTTCTGTGAGTCTCCCAGTGTCCTTTGACCTTTTTAAAGAGCATCCAGCTCACCAACACATCAGTTGTCAATGAGTGGAATTTATGATTTAGTGTGTCACTGCCACTGCCGCCAAATGTTTATGGCTCTAATCAGATCTGCGTGTGTGTTCATGCATACTTTCATTTAGAAGTGGCTTAATTGTACCTAATGCATGTAATTCATTTTGCAGATTGCTTTTCACACATACCGTACTCAAAGTTCATCCATGCAAAACCTCCTTATTCAGTTGGCTAACATAAAGCATGATTTGTCACAATTGTTCGCGTGTCCAAAGGGAAGCAAACTTCAGCTCATTTTTCTTTTCCGTGTGGAAACGAACCTTTTTGAAAGCCTGAGGTTACCTATTCCCTTTGATAAGTTCCCCAGAGGTCAATTAACTACAATCTAATCACTCTTGACACAATTGATGAATAGTTCAATCCCACCTGTCATGTCTCATATCTCACCTTAATAACGGTCCAGATTTATCGCCAAGTCGCCAAGGGCTGACCCTTTCTGCAGGGCGCGATGTCCTTTTCCCCTCTCTCAGCAACCCCTGAGCAGACATCAATCATACTTAACATTTAACGGCATAACCAAAATAAATACAATTCATTTGCATTTTTGATTGAACTGATCAATCACTCTAAAGAGGGAGCACTTGTGTCGGGAGAATAGCAAACCAACCCTTTCTCTCGTCAAGATCTGAAAAAATGAGCTTCCAAGTTAACCATTAACATTGATGCACTCAGAGGCTCTGAGGTTAAAAGCAGGCTCATAAAATAAGCTATTAATTGTGAATGGGCCAGTTAGTGCTAGACAATACCTCAACGCAGTGCTATTTGACAACGGCCCTTTAAATGTACTTAATGCCCACAGTGGTAAGAAACACTCACAGACCAACAATTATTCTGTGTCTACATCTGACTCATTTGGGAAAGAATTGTAGTGTCTTTCCTGCCTTAACTTAATACAGAACTAAGTTATGAGGTCTACTGAGGGTTAGCAGTGATAGCCTGGTTTCTCTCTCTTTCTCTCGGGAGGCCTACATTAAAGTGGGAAACAGTATGTCTGCTGAGCAAAAACTGGATAAAAATAACTGCCCATGCGTCTGTGTGTATTGTGACCTTTTAACCGTTAACATTTGAATGACTTATTGTACGCCAAAAAACCTTTATTTGACTCCATACATAAGGCTGATAAGGGTTTTATTCCTCATTGTTCATCCAAATGAATGTGTGTACATATGACTGCCTGCATTACACAGTATATGGTTATATAAATAAACCAGCAGTTTTCTGAGCAGCGTAACAAAAAGGACTTAACACAGAGACTTGAGTGTGAGTGAGACAGAGAGAGGAATACCCATCTCCTGTTTATTTTCATAAGCAGTCAACAGCTGCAGGCAGTGATAAGATGACCTTGCATGTGAACAAGTGAGCTAGGGAATGAAGCAGAGAAGCTAGAGGGAATACTTACACCTGTGGTTGTATGTGTGTGAGCCAGTGAGAGAAGGAGTGCTGTTTTTGTTATTTGACGCTTATCGGCTCATGTGAACCAGGTCCCAGTGGAATTATGTGAGGCAGGATATTTACTGCTCGACTTAATTAACAAGGTCAGCAAGTGTGTGGATTGGACTGCATTTGCACAAGTGGAGGAGTGAGAGTGTCTCTACATTAAATGTTTCCCTTCCAGTGAATTATAATGAAATGATAATAATCACGCCCACCCCTTTTGTTCTTTCTCTCTCAGTTGCTCCTGAGAAGCCAGAACTCACAAAGCCATCAAGTCAGGCCATTTCTGTGGGAGAGACTACCAGCTCTGAGGTTTGAGAACATTTTCCTTGACTATGTCTGCATCCTGTGTGTGAGTTTCTGTCTTCATGTGAACACTGAAAACCCACGTATTCAGTCGACTTTTGTTTGTCCCTTCTGCATTTTTCCATGTGCATCAGATTGGTACCTGTGTGACAATGAACGGACATCCCCAGCCAAGAATTATCTGGTTTAAAGATGACCAGCCGCTCCCTGAGGTCAAGGACAGCAAAGAGAGTATGTGTCATTGGAATTTTATGTACAAAGAAAATAATCTAATATTACATTCATGTGCCAAACAGAAGATAATATGTGTGCCTTTTCCCTGCCGCTCTGCCAGAGACCTATATGAAGTCCTCGGTGGTGAAGGAGGCCTCTGGTCTCTCCACTGTCAAGAGCACCTTGCACATGCAGCCCAAAAAGGCAGACAAGGACTCTGTGTTTCAGTGCACTGTGGAGTACAGCATGCCGGGAGACCAGATCAAACAGAAGAAGTCTGACACCATCACCATCAACCTCAACTGTGAGTGGACGGACAAGAGTTTTAATTTGGGAGCTATGCAGCTGCTGGCAGGTGGATTTTGTCCCCTCTGGAGAGAGCCAGACTCGCTGTTTCCCTCCTAGTTTCCAGTCTTAATGCTCAATTTTCTCTCTTCAAGAAACTGAATACAACTACAGAATTAAGTAATCTTATTTTATCTAACACATTAAGTAGAGATAGAAAATAACATTGAATATACTTAACCTTGGCTTTGAAATGAGCTTAACTTTAGGTAAGTGCATTAGCTTTGTACTGCACTTGTTTTAACAGCCTTATTGTTTAAGCAAAGAGTTTTTTTTTCCTCCATTGGGATTTCTTTAACTCCTTACAATGTTTACCGTGTCCACCATCTTAGTTTTGTGTGTTAGAATGCTAACATTTTCTAATTAGCAATAATACGCCTGATAGCAATGTCATTAGGTCTGCAGGTATTTAAACCAAAGTATGTGTAACATTTGAATTTCACCTTATGATGGCACTATATTAAAAGCCAGTGATCCTGAGAATAACATGACTCTCTATCCAAAACTTCATGGGAATAGTTTTTGTTTCACTCAAAGCCAAAAAGGTCAACATGCTGGTGGCGATAGAGGAAAAGTCAAAGGATCATCAATTAATTAGGATTTAACCTTTTGGGACCGTGTTTGTTCAACAAGTCATAACAATCCATCCACTGGGTCAAAGTGGTGAACCCATTAAAAAAAATGAATCTATTTATTTATGCTTTATCTGTAAGCGTCTCCCTGTTCTCCATCCTCATGTTACTTTTCACTTTAACAAAAAACAATATCAACAAACAGCTCTTAGTGTTATCTTCATTGGGTGCATTTATTTCCTCTTGCTAAACACTGTCATGGAATTTAATATTCAGCTGAAGAAGAGTGATGAAGCAAGGAAAGAGGAGGTACTGGGAAAGTAAAACATCCCCTCTGGAATGCCTTCACATCTCTGATTGTGAAAGTATCCAAAGAAGGAATTTTCACCTGTTCCATGTCTGTTCTTGTTCATGTAGATCCCTCTGAGAAAGCAACCTTTTCCCTTCTCAACACTGATCCAATCAAAGAGGGCGACGTTGTTACCATGAAGTGTGAGACTGATGGAAACCCTCAGCCTGAGTTTGACTTCAGGAAAGATGTGTGTGTCCTTTTTGCTCTGTTTATCGCAACATTTCATAAAAATGTATTCATCTTAGTTACTCTCTCCCTCATTTGTTACTTGTGGCTCTCTCTCGCTGCCAATCCCGGTCCTTCCAACGTCAGGGCCAAGACATCACTGGTAAAGCTGGTCTTCTGTTGCTGAAATCTGTCAAGCGGACAGAAGGTGGAGTGTACAAGTGCACGGCCACAGATTTCGATAACCTGGATGCTGACCTGAGTGGAACCATTACCCTCACTGTCAACTGTGAGTGAGCCAAAGACACACACACGACCTCAGAATGTAGAATAAGAACAATTCACCTCCAATTTGTGCAGTTTGGCCTTTGCAGTAAGCCCTTCTTTTCATCAGTAAGTCATATAATGAAGAGGGTTACAATGGCAAGCGCTTTAATGGAATCCTTTCAGGGGGCTGATATCCAATTCAATTTTTCACAGTTTGTCTGTTACTTTAATGTTATCCCAACTACACTCCATAATTTGATTTTATCGCACTTATTAAGCGTAGATAGTCTAGAAATAGCATGGAATAGACTTTAATCTGCCTACAAAAGGGGCTTCGCTTCAGATTAAATGCATTAGCTTTAGCAGATATTCTGCTGCGCACGCTAATTCATTACATGTTTCTTTAAGTGATTCAAGTGATATTTCTTTAACTCCGGACAGTGTATGGAAGGCCTCAGGTTTTATGTGTCTTCCTCCCTTTCTTTCCATTTTCTCAATGTCAGACATCGACCCAGTCAATGTGACCCCTGCCGAACCTCAAGTCGTCATGCTCGGAGCCAAGGTGGAGTGGCAGTGTAAGACCAAGGCCTCTGCCACCCACACTGTTCAATGGAAAAAGGTGCGCTCCATTTCTTTTTCAAACTTAATTCCCTTCTCCTTTTAGTTTTTAGTTTCTCCTTTTACAGTGCTTTGCTCTTTTCCTCATCAAGCCACAGAATTATTTCTGAGCATTTCTAGATAACAGTTTTTAAAACACAAGTCTATCTTCCTGACATATTAACAGCACTGGCTGGATGTTGAACAAGAACTCAGTCCTTCCTGCAGATCCATATTTGGACATTTGGGGATACTGGTTCATTTTTGATGCAAGTTCTCAGCAACATAACCTTTCTTCATTAGATAGGACATCATTTCATAATGTGACAATTACAAAACTCACTTAGTGTGCAGCTGGCATCCAACACAAGCCTTAGGATCAGAGGCAATGCTCCCTATAAGGACAGCCGTTGCCTTGCTACACAAGCTGCATTGTGTTGTGTCCAATTGCAGCAACTGGAGAGCAGACACTCTCTTGGTTCCATTTGGCATGAACACCAATTCTAATGACACGTTAAGTCATTCATCATAAATCCTAAACTGAACAAGGAAGTGTAGCTTATGTTATGAATGATTTCAGTTTTACAGTAGCAGCTTGATAGCTTAATGACATGCCACTGTCTGAGTGTAAATGTAAACATGTAGACGGCAGCAGCTGATTAGGATTATAGATAATGAACAGTTGGGAGTTTGTGCAGCAGGTTGAATGTCAAAGGTAACGGAAAGCGCTCCTCCTGGCCTTGTTTCTATTGTATTTTCTCTAGTTAAATGTATTTTCTCTAGTTAAAATACCAAAACAATCTGTTACACTGGAAAACCACTTATCAGTGAGACAGCGGGGGTGTTTTTTGGTGTTTTGGTATTCATCTGCTCTTCTCCACTTGTTATAAGCCCAATGTTCCTCCTGCGCTGACCCTGTTTGTTGCAGCCTGTGTATCTATTGTTGTGTCTCCTGGGTGTGATAGAAACTCCCAGACTGCTGGTTTTCTGAGTAGAGAACGTGTTTGTTCTCCGTAAGAAGGATTCCTATGAGAAGAAGTTGAGAGGAATTGCAAGAGGTTCATCATGGAGGATGGACTTTGATCTGTTATCACTGCTCTTTGGAACAGTGTGTGTGAAGGTTTTTCTTCGTCTTTCCCAGCATAGCTGTCCTCCTTCAAACTAGATGTTCACGGTGTTGTTCTACTCCGGTATTCACGCGCGGAGAATAAAAAGAAAGAATTGTGGCCTGATGCCGTGACTGCAATTGGTTTTATTTCTGTATGTTGTGTGTGTTCCTCCAGGGCTCTGAGGTGCTCTCACAGGACGGCACGCTGTCAATAGAAGCTGTTTCCTATGATAAAGCTGGAGAGTACATGTGTGTTGGAGCCGTGCCATCTGTGCCAGGACTGATTGCCCAGGCTAGTGTCAACCTCACTGTCAAAGGTAACACACCTGCACAAACATTCACATATTCACAGCCCAGTTCAGTAAAACCAACAAAACAGTGTTCGGACAAGACTTAAGTAAAGATGTCAATCACATCAGGAACTGTATTATTATATTTTAATACACACGCACAATAAGCAACACACTCATTCATATACACTGTGTTTCCATTGCTAAATTTACAACGCTTTGTAGCCTGGCAGTAAATGCTTAGGTGCTGCAAATTAAATGCCACTTTATACTCAATTGTAAACATAAGGAAATTATTTTTTAATTGGGGGAATTTTCAAATGAGCCACCCTACGCCACAATCACTCACACACACACACACACACACACACACACACACACACACACACACACACACACACACACACACACACATACAATAATAACAATGGTCAGTGTTCGGGTCTAGTGGGTATTGTTTCAGTTAGAGGAAGGAAGTTGTGTAGTTCATGAATGCAACAGAGAGCAGGTGTGGCTTCCCCCTGTTTTAGTATGGGATGAAACCATTAGTGCACTTTTACAAAATAACATCAAGTAGTTTTGTAGAATTAACCTATCGTTTGCCCTTAACTTGACATAAATAGATATGTTTAATTTAGTTAATTAATTTTATATTATATAGTTTTTTATTTTCAGACGACTGAATTAATATACTGCTGAAAGTTTTCTTGACTCATTGAATTCAGTTTCAACAGATTTCCCAGCATGCATTATTCGAGGGTTAAACTCACCAGAGGCCCTTTTAAGAGTTTGAAGTCCAAAAGGATTTTCACAACACAAAATAACTTTGATGACTAATTATTCAACTTAGTTTCATTTAACTCACATTTCCAGTCGTCTGGGGAACTTATGTCATGATTAAAACCAGCTTAAAATGACTTACAGTGTTTGTGTGTGTGCTGTGTTGTTTATACGGAAAGTTCCCGAGTTCACTGGCTCTCACACCCTTTCCAGGAAAGCCGATGATCGAAACTCCCGCAGTTGGAGAGGTGGGGAAGGAAGGAGACATGGTGACTCTGAAGTGCTCGGCCTACGGCTCTCCTGCCCCTCAGTTTACCTGGAAGCCCTCAGGGAAAGAGGTATGAAGGTCGAAACTCAGTCAAGACAAAGCACAGAAAAAATGCAACATAGTTTTTCATGTGTAAAATTAACACAAATCCCTCCGTAAGAATATGTAATTGCTCTTTTCCTGGAATGGATTGCACAATTAAAACAATAAACACTGTAAAAAAAAATGTATTTCAAACGGAGGGGGGGGGCAGGGGAGGGGGCAGTATATGAAGTTTGAGGCAGAGTTCATAACTACTGAAGATTTTGCGAGGCTGCTAGAAAAAGGAGGGACAGAAACAGCTATCCAGACGATGGAAAGTAATATTTTATTCTCATATTTCATATTGATGTGATATAGTTGAAAGGAAAATCCTATATGAAGCAGCTTTAAAGAAACTTACAGGCGACTTTCATGATTGAAATATTACTTTAAATAAAGTCAAATCAAACTTTCATGATCTTTCTGAAAGATTTTATCATTTTAGAA
The DNA here is from genome assembly GCF_023055335.1 of Clinocottus analis. Lineage (NCBI taxonomy): Eukaryota > Metazoa > Chordata > Actinopteri > Perciformes > Cottidae > Clinocottus > Clinocottus analis. The sequence continues at coordinate 8,511,793 of NW_027176251.1, read as the reverse complement.
GCAAATAGGGATTTATATAAGATCAAAGGGAAGACATAATTAAGCTTTCACAAGTGACTGTTTTTAAGATCAGATTTGATGTGCAAGTGAGATCCGGGGGAAAGAAATATTGAATAAATCATCACTAGAGTGTGAAAAATAATACTAACCAGGCTTATTATAAAGAATTAGTGCAAAAATATGCCACAAACACAAAATGGAACATGTAAAAATGTAAGTTGTCCTTCTTGCATCTCTCTCCCCTTCATCCACTGCTCTTGGCAGTCGGTGTCAGTGGAAGGTAACAAGGTGGTGAGCACCGTGACCCTGCAAGCAACAGCCGAGGTCATGAAGGACGGGGTGACCTGCGAGGTCTCCAACAAGCACGGAGCAGATAGCAAGACCTTCCTGGTCGCTCTCAAGAGAGGTCAGTGTCCAGAGAGGACGGCACCAGTGATGCTACGTTATCTCCCTTTCACCTTTTCCTCATGTTTTCTTCACTTTAGGCTTTTAATGGTCAGCTGTGATAAAGAGATATGTTTTGGAATGGCAGCAAACATCTTATTTGGCAACAGGTTTTTGCTCAGTCATTTTTTGGCAAATTAGATTGAGCAGATTTCTCAGTCGTTATGCTCAGAGGTTACTAGTAAGGAGTTATATTTACTCCGTGGTGGTGTGTCTGTGTTTTTAGTGTTAACTAATGGAGATAAATGCATCACTAAATTAAAACAAGTGGCACCACACAAACTAGTTCTTATGTCGAGGCTAATTGTCTGACTGTCGCATGGGGAGAGTGGTCGTTCTGAAACCACAAAGTAGCCAGTTCGATCCCCACGGTTTGCATGTCGAAGTGTCTTTGAGCAAGACACTGAACCCCCACCCAGTTGCTCAATGGGGGCTTCACAGCAGCACACTGCTCCTTAAACTTTAAGGATGGGTTAAATGCAGAGACTAATTTCCCTATGGGATTAATAAAAGATTCATTGTTGTTATTTTTTAAAAGCTTATAAGAGTATATGAAATATGTTCGACAAATCTGCCCTGACACTTGACAAAATGCTGTTTAATAATGAGGATTGAGTGATTTGAAATTGTATTCAAATCTTAAATTGCAAGATATATCTAATCTAATGAGTTAGGTTGATTTCTGCACTAAAACTGGATGAATGCTGCTAACTTGAAATCACACATTTATCCATATCAGTACATATCCTTTAAGCCAATGTATGATACCTATTAGATAGCCAATTAGAATCAATATATATTTTTGCACCTTAAAACTGCCATTTTGTTTGTGATGTCACAGAGACTTTCTTTTCGGCCGCTCCATAGATGATTGCTTTTGACTGTTTGGTGCTGTAGATGTTTCCTAGCAACCATTTGCTTCAACTCAGGAGGGACTTCATACATCATTTTAGTAATGGTACAAATAGCTGGTGCATTCGAATCCGGGCTTCTTTTGCCCTTTTCCCAGCACCACCTTCTGCAATCTAAACCCTTTCTTCTTTTTCTCCTCTTGTCTCGCAGCAATTGGTAACTCGGCCGACAGAGGTAGAGCCTTCTCCCTTCTCCTCCTCCTCTTCTCCCTCCTTCTGTCAGGACTCTGTGTTGTGCAGAACCTGTAATTTAGAAACCCCCCTTCATCCGTTTCCTCTTGCCCCAGCCCCTCCATCACACATGCACGCACACACGCACGCACACACGCACGCATACACACACACACACACACACACACACACACACACACACACACACACGCACACACATCTCCCTCCACTGTACTGTAATCCTGTATATTTCCCCTCTTGCTACCGAACACTGTGGATATTGTATATTGTTATTCTTCTTCTTCTCTTGTCACCTTTGTATGATGTTTGTCCTATATTTTGTGGATGCTACTTCAACTTTTGTGGCCCCTTGGGGACAATAAAGGAATCTATTCTATTCCTTCCTTTCCTCTCTTTGTTTCTTCACTGTGTCTCCTTTTTGGTCCCCTCTTCTTTCTGACTGCCCTCTTGTTTTCTCGCTTTTCCTTTTCGCCGTTTCAACTCGCCGAGGAGCTCTGTGTGTAGGATTTAGTAACCTTAGCTTTTGTGTGCGTGTGCTCTCAGTGGTGTGTGCTTTGTGGTTGTTGCTTTGCTATGCTCTGAGACTGAGAAACTCTCTTTCTCTCAAAGTGCTGCTCTCTGGAAACCCTGTGCTTAAGTCAGGTCTGTATCGCTAACCCTATTGACATGTGTATGGCGTTCGTCTAGAACTGTAAGTCACTGTGTTATGGATGTGTGCACACACAGCATTAATGTGTTTGTGTTCACGGTAGCTCATGTGTTCGTGTTTCCATACTTGTATTACTGTGGCTGAGAGGACAGACTTTAGATTAGGGAGGAAGATGTTGTCCATCACAACTTCATTTGATCTCCTTAATGTCAGAGAGTAGTGGAAAAAGCCTGTTGCAGTCTAGTTCTGTTTAAAACCCTGTTACTACATTAATGTCCTGATATGAGACAATAACAGACAACTCAGAGGCAAAGAATATTCCTCCTCTTTGTTGTGTGTATCAGTATGCCACAGCATATAACAACATGTTCATTCAAGTGTGTTTGCAGTTAATTTAACTCATGATGTTTAGCCACAGAGAAAAAGCAGCAGTACTGCTTACCATACTTATGCCTGTTGTACATATTTAGAGGAATAGTTTGACTATATAGTCTTTTCCTTACTGTAAATGTTCCAGCCAACCAGCCACTGCTCCATCACATAAGCCCCCTGCAAAACCATTGATCTTCTCATCAACAAGCCAACATGTTGAACTATTCCTTCAAGTGACACTAGCCAGCCAATCAACAAAAAAGTATTCTCACATAGAACCTGGTGAATACATATTGTGTCATGTCCTCACAAGTATAGTAATACAAGTTTCGGTGGATGGGTGAGTATGTTCTGTGTTGTTTTCTGGCTCTGGTCAGCTGTCTTGTTGTTTTCTGTGAGTATACAGGCCCCTTTTTTTTTGGGTCCCACCACTTTTCAGTCGTTACATTCATAAGTTAGACTAACCCCACATCCCACTCCCCGTTCTTTCTCCTCTCCACCTGTCCATCCATCCATTGTCTTCATCTGGACACCCGTCCTCCCCCTCTCTCGATCCTTCCCTTTCCATCCTGTCCCCCTCTCGTGGTACCCCAACATTAAATTACTTTCCTCCCCTTGCTTCCCTCTCTTCTACCCCACGAATCAAACACCACCTACACTCCTCATGATTACCCTCTCCCTTCCACTGCCCCTCCAAAATCAAAAACTCCCCCATCTTCCTACCACCTACTCCACTGTGACCCTCCCCTCCACCTTCCCACCAACCTTCCACCCCACCACTCGTCCCTCCATCCCTTCGTCCCTCCCTCCATGTGTCCCTCCATTGCGGTGCTGTAGCTGACAAGCAGCAGGGAGGCTCCAGCGGGGTGGTGATAGCCGTGGTGGTGTGTGTTCTGCTGCTCCTGCTGCTGGTGGCTCTCATCTACTTCCTGAACAAGAAGAGCAAGCTGCCCTGCAGCAAGAAGGACAAGAAGGAAGTGTGAGTACACAAGAGGGGACTGGGGGAGGAAGGGAAGCAATAGAGGGACATGAATGCAGATTAAAGTTGGTAGTGATTACCTCATGTGACTCAATAGGCATTGAAGGTAAACTACACCATGGCATTTGATGTAAGGAGGTTCTTTGTAATACAAAAAATAGCAACAAACTCTTCCAAAGTAAATTTAATACGGGCTCTGAAATAAATACATTGATTATGGAAGATGTGGAGTATGTTCCAGTTTGTACACTTTTTTTTTTTTTTTTTACAAAATACATTAATTCAATAAATAGAGAACATGCTTTAATGTAATACCTTTGCATATGTTCATATCAGTGTGCAGATTAGTCAGAAAATCTGGATGTCTCTACTGGGAAATAAATCTCAAAAATATATTGTTTTCTGTCAGTTTCGGATACCTTGATGAACTGGAAGAGAGTTTTATTGTATTTTTGAAAAATATTGTGACAGTGTATGCTAATTATTGCAGAGAAATTTAAGAAAACGCTCAACCAAATGTTCTCTACCACAGCGATCAACATGCTTTGACCATGTCTAAATCCATAAGTTGTTCAAGGCAAATAATTCACTTCTTTTTCATTGTTCTGACCCGATCTCCCCGCAGGGCCAGTGGAGAGGTGAACAATGACATTGTGGTGGAGATGAAGACAGATAAGGCCAACGAAGAGGCCGGTCTCCTAAACAAGAGACCCTCCACGGAAAAGGTCAGGCCAATGGATACAGGCATCAAGGGGTTTAGGGTGGTGGACGTGTGCTTTGGTCAACAGTGAGCTTATTACTTTAGCATGAATGCAACTCCTGATGCTAAAGACTACTGGTATGCAGGGAGAACTGCTAGTTATTAGTTTCATTTAGTCAGTGTTTTGTTCAGGCTGCTGAGATGTAGACTTATAACAGAAGACAAGAACAAGAGCTAAAGCCTGTAGTCATGTTCTGTGGACATCTCTTCTACTTGGTGGGTAAATGTGTCAAAGTATATTTTAATTATTTGGAAAAGCAAACTAAAGCACTTTCAAAGCTGTGGAATAATCAGAATAGTGTATGCAATAATTAGCATACCCTGTCACATTATTTTTCAAAAATACAATAAAACTCTATCTGAATATATTGCAATGGTCATGTGGATATAAACGTGACGACAAGACCCTTCATAGCAAATGTCATGCATTTGACATAAACACAAGCTTTACAGTCAGCAGAAATATCTTCCGATGCATCAGTCATGCTGATTGAGAGTCAGTTTTAGTTCAAAGAAAACAGGTTTGAGAAAGCTGTCCCTGCATCTCAATTGATGTAGTGTGACAGCTGTACAGAATCCTCTGAAAATGTCATCATAATGTAAAACTTTTCATTATGAAATTTATGATAGAGGCATTTTTGACAGGGATAAAAAAAAAAAAAAGCCATTTTACGCCAGTGTTGTTTTATGTGATTTTTGAACCTACTGACAGCCAAACTGTGTGACATTTCACAACTTCAGGGAGATTGCAGACACACTTTCTCTGCTTTTGAAATGGATACATCAAGAAGATGTGAAAGTGGGTCTCTGAATATGCCATCAAGAGATTTTTCTTTCCTGAGATGTCATTAAAAAATGATCACCCTGTAAACTGTCTTTGAAAAGGCTGCAGCTTCGGCCACACATATTTATTCTAGAGAATGTCTTACTATACAATGTACACAAGTAGCTTGTAATGCTGCAGAACACTGTATTCAGTATTCTGTTTTTACATCTGCTCTTGTTCTGCGCCAGCTTTCAAATAAAGGCATGAAATTCCCCCCAATATACCACCTAAGTTTTATAAGTAAGATATGAAATAAAATTTGCAATATTATATCATCAGCATTGATGATAGTCAGTCACTAATTTAGATTTCACATATCAACCAAGAATAGGAATACCTATTGTACTACATATGTTAAAGAAGGAACATACATTGTACACAAACAGCAATTGAGATTGAACAATTTATTTAGCATGAGAATATCATTTATTTTTTTGTAATTGTGATAACACTAATGTATTCTTGTTAATTAGCACCATATTCTGTACATTGAGAAAACTTTGTTTTAAATTTTCTTTATTTTGTTTTCATTGCAGCATGTTTAAAGATTAAATACATCATTTATTTAATTTAATCCAAGTTGTTTGAAAGAAAACTGCAAATGAGCCATGTTCATATTTTAATATTTTTTATGTGTTTTTCTCTCACAGTGATAAAACGAGATGTTGAAAGAGCGACAGAGGGATGAAGGGACGAAGGAGAACGGTTATGAAGACAACAGGGCTACTTTTTACTCACTAAACAAGATTGTGGGGACTACAAAAGGTGGAATATGGACTTTGGTTTGTTTTGGGGACCTCGGGAGGCATTGGTTATGCTTGTTTTATAACCTGGAGTACACCTTTTTGGATGGAGTTTCTTCTTTTTTTTCTTTTTAGAGACTCCATCCATATATGCTACACAGGTTTAAAACAATACTTGTGCAAAATCACAATGTGACATCACTGGATGACATTATTATTGCGCCTTCTGTCGATTCTTCCTCACCAATCACATCTTCGGTTGACTCCTCTGCAGAATAGTGCTGAACACCAAGGCGGGGCTGACACGATGCAAACACAGTGGCACAATCGTTCTTATCAACCCCGAATGAAATACAAAATGCTATTAAGCCACTGTGATTTTCTGAAAAGTGGGTCTGCCTGCAAGCCAGCAAAACTCAACATCTATTCTGCCCTGGAGTCTGCACTTAAATTCACTGCTCTCTGCTTGGTATATTGGGGAAAATTATCACATGGTGCCATTCTGCTTTCATTCACGTCAATAACAAGTGATGATTTACGCTCACAACAATAAATCCCTCATGCCACTGTTTGGCACACACAGCTGTAACATTTCCGCTCAAAGAAGCTCTGTGTTTTGGCTTTAGTGCTGTTTGTTTAATTGCTTTTTTGCCACCTGTGAATGTTTGTGTGTGTGTGTTTCTCCCCCCGCCCCATCCCAAATAGCCCTAATTAGCTTTCTGTAGAGGCAGCTCAGGCATTAAATAATGCCAATCTTTTCTCTTAAATAGCTTGCCCTTTTAAATTCAGCTGCAATGCCACTAAATTAGCAAGCTATTGGGTTGTACAAATTAGTTCTTGCCATTTCCAGCATACTTGTATATTATGTACGTCTATCGTTCACTTTGCTCTCTGGTTTTCTCTGTAAATTCAAATACTACTATTGCCCTGTCTGTTAGGCAGGTGGTGTATCGTGCATGTGGAGTTCAAAGTGTCTGTGGTTACTAAGTTGCTGGCCCGGGACCGTAATTGCTACCAATTCAGCTCCAAAAACCCAGTTATCATCAGTTTTCCTTTTCACTGTAAAATTGGAGGAATTTGGCGAAATGGTTGACAATCTCAAACTGTGGCCTGCTGTGTTGTCTTTTTTTTTCCTGTGACAACAAAAATGGCACAGATTCACCTGCTGGTGGAAATCACTGGCACAGGTTCATTCTCGTTTGTTACAAGCTGAGAAGGTGTAGGAGGGATCGGGGGTTGGTGCTGGAGTATGTGATGTACCGTTTATTTTTACCAAATGAAAGAATTTTTTTGAGTGTCAGAGCAAGAGTGTTTCTATGTTTAGGTATGCAATACTGTTCCTCCCCAACACTGTCAGCAGGCCAGAGAGGTTTGATAACTGGTTGACGCGCCATTTTACTTTGTTGTACACTGGAACCAATGGCCTTGATTTTTAAAAGAATGTCACCTCAAACAACTATCTCTGCCCACAGGGCTCATTTTATTTTGTAATGTCTGTCTGCTGATCTTGCCATATTGACTGTTAGCAAACCTGTGATGGCAGGCGAAGATAGATAAGTGAACTTGGAGCATCCATTTTTAATTTTTACTGTTTTATATAAAAAATAATGTGGTATAAAAGTTGATGTTTTTTTTTTAGAAAGGGGGATTCTTTATTTTGAAACTACTGAGTTTTCTTTTTTTCCCATGCTTTTCCACTCGCTCTGAGAGAAGAGAGAAATGTTGTTTTTTTATTTAGGAGGATTCAGTTTTTAGGAGATATTCTCAGTGCTTTACTTCTCTCTCTGTACTGTATACTGTATATTTTGTGGTACGCTGTTGTGACCTCTGTGGTGTGATGTATCTTTTTATTTGGTTCCATCTGTGTAGAATTTATAAAGAAACAAAACTCAAGAAAAAGGATCACAACACCATCTTCTCTGTGTTTTTATTCCCATCACTGCAACAGGCATGTCTGTTAAAACATTTTTTATTTTTTTATTGTTATCACAAATAGGACTAAAGTCACTGTGTATGTTTGATACACAAAGTAGAACAAAAGCCAGAAACAGTGCCTGGCCATTTGATAACATTTGGTTACCCTGACACACCACTGAACATTGTCTCTAAAATCTTGACACACCAAACCAAAAGCAATCAAAAATCAAAAAGCTTTTGATGTAATTCATCCGTATGCTTTTTTCTTACACTTCCCAGAAGATGACATCCAAATGGACTCCTGTTTGTTACAAAGTTAAATCTCTTTGATATAACTGGCATTATGTAAATCTCTCCCCCCCTCCCTCACACACACACTCACACACAGACACGCGCACACACACACACACACACACAGACACACACACACACACGCACACACACAGACACACACAGACATGCGCACACACACATTGCATTGATTGATCTCATGATTTGTTGTGACAGAACAGAAAAACGAGGGAAGCATCTTTTTTGCATCGACTTAATGATGCAGCATTCTCCCTCCTTGCTCTCATGTTCAGAAATGACTTGAAATGAAGCCATCAATCTTCTGCAAATTCCAGTGCAGCCTTGTACACGGATAAGTAACAGTTAGTTGGATGACTCCTACTCAATAGCAGCTACAATCATAATTGACGATTAGAAAATGCATACATCAAAACCAAATGTTAATCAAGATGAAAGGATTCATCTGAACATCTAAGCAAGGCTGGTTTACTTTCCACAGCAAGAATCTCCCCTCCCTCTAACAAAAAGCTTACATAACGGTGCGTTAACCTTGTACCAATTTGTAACAATTTTGCCAAACACCCGGCACACACACAGCCTCTCTGGCTACGGGCCAATCAGAGCGATCGGCCTGACACACCCCTTGCTCGGCTGCCTCTTCCATTAGGAAATTAAATGTCTCCCATCAATGTGACCAGGAGAAATCAATCGAAAGCTCTGAATACAAAGCAGCAAAGACAGACACTATGAGAGCGTGTTGGCACAAAACGGGAATTTATGGAAGTTGTAAATAACAGTGTCAATGTCAGCCCCTGCTGATGTGATTGACGTGTGGATACACCTCCAGGGGTTTCAGGGTGTAAAACCTGCCGTGAACCTTCATACATTTTCTGTTTTAGATGCTTTTACACAAAGGGAAAAAAAAACATACATTGCATTCTTATGTAAAGATCGTGGGGTGTCTCTACTGCAAAACTGAATCTCTTTTCTACTTGTAAAAATAAAGATGATCTATTAAGTCTGTAAGTATTAACTAAGTGGTGTAGTCATTTTATACATTGCACACTAATGTTTGATAACAATGTGCTAATATTAGCCTCTGTTATCTACCGGGCATAGCAAGTCATGAAAGGCTGTCGCAGAGTGAAGTTAAAAGTACACGTCTTTCCTTGATACATGTTTCACTTTTCATTTAAAATGGAAATATTGTGATATTTCCTCTTTCATAACTTTTCAATACTTGGTAAATTGTAAACAGTGATGAGTAATTGGAAGAAATGCAATCATAAGAACAAAATAGATAGTGTTAAGTGTGTGTGTGTGTGTGTGTGTGTGTGTGTGTGTGTGTGTGTGTGTGTGTGTGTGTGTGTGTGTGTGTGTGTGAGAGAGAGAGAGAGAGAGAGAGAGAGAGAGAGAGAGAGAGAGAGAGAGAGAGAGAGAGAGAGAGAGAGAGAGAGAGATTCTGAGAGGATCAGTGCTTTTCAGTCTTGCTAACAATGAGGTGGATTACTGTCATCCCTCCCAGTGTCCTTCCCTTCCTTCCTCTTCCCTCCCTCTACCCACTGTGAGTTTTCCTGCTGGGTTTAGTTACAGTAGCTTTAAACTGATTTAGCCATTTAGTGTCAGCCTATTGAGGGATGACAACCGCTGTCTGTCCCCTCGGCCTGCTCGACCCGGATCTGATGGCTACTCAGTGGCGCTTGGCTCAGACTCAGCCCAGTATGCACAAACAGACACACAGACACACACAGAAATAGACACACTACTCTGTATGCAGCGCTGTTGAGATGGATCCTGGTTGAACTAGGCTCTGGTGGTGGCAGCCTCGCTGACAATATGTGCTCCATCACACACAATCAGCGCTCATGCAGTTTGCAAACACAACCACAAAAGCAATGAGGGAAGAAGACGTTCACCGTGGATGTAGAGATGAGTGGAGAGGACTGGTTCTGTCAAGGGAGGAAGGAAAGGAAGAAGATAATAGATAAAGAGACTTGAAAAGGAGAAAATCTGGGCGGCGTAAAAAGGGGAGCAAAATGGAAGAGAAGATGGTGTAGTTGTACAAGAAGAGTTAACGTCAGGATGAGAGGAAATGAAAGTAGTGATTGCTGAGGAAGGACGGAACAGAAGATGGCTTGTTCAGTGGTCATAAATCTGCATGGACCTTGAGCTAAAACAGGAGGGTGGAAAAAAGAGGAAGGGAGGTAAAGAGTGGAGGTGTATACCACAGAGGTCCGAGATAAATAATGAAAGAGCGCTTGTGTGATAAATGTGTTTATCTCCTCCCAGTCCTATGGTTTAATATCCTGTGTGGCGGCAAAGTGTTTACGGTTTGGGCGTGATTATGAAAGACAGAGCGGAAGAGATGTATGTGTGTGTCTGTGTGTGTGTGTCTGTGGTGTGTTTGCGTGTGTGTTACACCTGCCTTTGTGAGACTGCATTTATTTGCTGAGTTTATGGTGTCTGTCTCGCGGCACGAAGAATTTCTTTGATTGTATCTGTGAGTTTGCTATTAAACCGAGTGGCAGTCGATCCCGAGCTTCAGCGAGCATGTGAGCGTGTGTCACTCAGGAGTACCAGGCCACCTGTGAGATATTTGATTTTCAAGGCACAGCTAGGTGGGCTTTAAAATGGTAGGGCTACTTTAGGTTGTGTCAGAGCGAATGAGAGGCAAATAACATGAGTGTAAAAACTATAAATACATAGCATTGATGTGTAAAAACAAGAATGTGATGGGAGACTGACTGAGAACTATGTTTATGTGCTTCACTCCCTTTCACTTAATCTGAGTTAATGACATCATGTGGTGTCTGACGTTAATTCCCAAGGGTCAAAGGTCACATAGATTGTCCATGACAGGCTGAGGTCAATTTCAAGATTTAGTTAAACCATTAAAAAACACAAGGCCAGGACAATTTCCGTTCAAACATTTTAATTCAAAATGCTTTAAAATGCTTGCTGGGGATGTCCTTACATTTTGTTGATTCATAAGATTCTTTTGAAATGTCTAAATTTCAGGAATTAATTCAATTTGTATTGGTTTATTGTACCAAGTTTTGGTATAGGTTGTCAAAATCCCAAAACCACAAACTACTGCCATCAATGTTTTTCACGGGAGAAATAGAAGAGAAAATACATTTCTTACATCTTAGATTTCTGACTGCAAGTAAAATATAATAAATAATATCATTATAATATATAACACTTACACCCACAAACATTCTGATTTCTGGATTTTTGTTTTTTAGTTGGATGTAAATAGAAGAAAAAAACTATAAGTAGCTTCAAAATTAAAAGTAGCTGGAAAAGTTTTCCCGTTACAATTTATTAAAAGACAAAGATTTTGTGACTGTATAATTATCAATCAGGCTTAAGAGAGCAAATATGAATTATGTCACATGGACATATTTTGATTAAATCGGAAAAGTATCGTCACAGTTTTTTTTTCTCCAGAGGTTTCAAGAGCTGCTGCTCTCATAAAAGGTTACAGGAATATAAACTGTATAATACTATCTCCGGGCCCAGTCATAAAAAATATCCAGGCACATCACATCTCCCAAAATTTAAAACAGTCTGGAAGTAACAGTAATACCGAAAGTGTCTTGCATCCTGTTTGGCATTGTTAGGACTGTCTGACGCCGAAAGTAAAAGGGTGAGATATTCTAAATATTGCATGCACTTAAACAGATATTGATTTTTATTTTTTAAGTGGGCCTTTCTTTTAGGTGGCAATATAGCTTCTGCCCTGCTTCTTCAAGCTAAGGCCGTGCCGATCAGCATGTACTCTATGTAATACACTGACTATGGATGTGTACCTCATACAACCCCACCTCAAAAACTATGAACTCGTCTGGACTAATGAAACAAGCCTGTAAAAATAACATAATCGCATGAGAACGAGACCATTGATCAGGTTAACTTTATTTTAAAATCTGGTGATAAACTGCAGCAAGGATTCCTTCATCTGCAGACTGGATGCGATAGAATACTGTACGTTGTAGATGCATTTGTGTTCGCATAGTCACACACCATTAAAACAGTAGATATACTGCAATAGACGGAGAAAAAAAATCCCCTGAGCCCGATAGAGAGCGAGAGAGAACGGCAGAGGATCAGAGAAGAAAGCAACGTTAAAAGAAGAGGAAGAGAAAGACGGCCTGCAGGAGCTGAAGAGCAGCTGTTGAGAGCTGCTCCTTGGAGGACTTCTGTACATGCTACAGGCTCCTCCCATTGGCTAACATTACAGTACAGCAGCTGTCTGGAGAATAAAACACTAACATACACTTGTGTTTTTGGCGATACTATACACTCAGAAACGCAGCATCCCCACTACAAAACACAGAAACTGAAGTTACGCACACACATGACTCTCATCTTAAATGTGTGTGTGTGTGTGTGTGTGTGTGTGTGTGTGTGTGTGTGTGTGTGTGTGTGTGTGTGTGTTAGTGTGTTAAACCAAGGCTCTTGAAATACCTTGAAGCATGTTGAGTTGTGATGTGTAATGAAAGAGTAACACATTCTTTGCACTTGACCTTGTGGCCCAACTCAGAATACACCTTAAATCACACACACATACACACACACCTGCCTAAGGGCAAACACACTTCACACAAACACACGTACACACACAGAACCAAGAAAAACAGTGGTCACATTTACATTATCTAACCAGCTTCCATCGTCCTTCCCTCTCCTTCATCTCTTCTGATTTCCATCACATATGCACACACACACGCTGTTTCTCTCGTGTGTAACAAGAATAGCAGTGACACTAAGAGCAATTTAAGGCATCCCAAGAGAACACCTAATAATTATCACATGCTCCACTGACTTACTAATGGAGATTTGCTAATATATCCCACCCTGTCCTCCTTTTTATTTTCTTGCCGTCTCCTTTGCTGCTGGAATAAACACGATCTTGTGTGTATCGCTTGTTGAACAAGGCCAAGAGTATTGGGAACAACCTGGATACGTCTCCTTTTATACTCTCTTTTCCATTTTCAGTTTTTGACCTCAGTTTCTATTTCACACCATTCATTCACTCTTGTGACCAACCCCACTTCCTTTACCTTAATGGGAAAAAAAGAACTACCAGCTATCAAGTGATGACAGAGCCCTGCTTATTACAGAGCCAGGGGCTCTTATCAAGCTGCTCTGTGCAGTAATAGAAAACACCACACAGTGTTTAGTCGCTGACAGCTGCTGTGCAGTGTGTCTACCTGTGTCAAGGTTTTCCTTCTCCTGCATCGCCTGTGTGGTTGTGTGTGTGTGTGTGTGTGTGTGTGTGTGGTTGTGTGTGTGTGTGTGTGTGTGTGTGTGTGAAGGCCCTGGCATTTCTCTCAGTTGCGTCTCTATCTGCTTATCAGACCTGTCCACTTTATTTGATGCTGGATCAGGCGAAATAGCTCTGCATAACCTCTCACACATGCACGCCCCCCCCTCTCCCTCTCCCGACCCACTCCCCTCCACACAGACACACACACAAACACACGCGGCAGAAAAAAGGCTGAGGGCATGCTTCTTTTCTGAGCCACATGCTGAAGGAAGGGAAGGAGCAGCACGGGTGGGGCAAGAGGGGCAACATTCCTTACTAACTGTGCGTGTTCCTCATGTGCTCATGTGTGTGTGCGTGTGTGTGTGTGTGTGTGTGTGTGTGTGTGTGTGTGTGTGTGTGTGTGTTATGTCTGTGTTTATGCTTCGTGGTGCAGAATAGTTTTGGAAAATTGCCCGCCAAAACATACGTTTGTAAAGTTGACCTTTGACCCACAGGGTGAGGGGTTACGTTTCTAAGGTTAGCTGTTGGGCTACAGTAGGAACGCGGTCAAGGGGTCATATCAGGGGACATTTCTCCAACTCTGATTCTGCTTGAACGCGCCTTTTGTGTCTTGTAAGAATATACATTTCAAAATAACAATCTGTGACACTGCTCTTATGAATCAGTGCTAGTTTTGCTACATTTTCTCTATTGACAAAAGATGTAGCGCAACATTGATTCAATCTATGCCCAGCCCATGAAAGGTTTTTACATTTCCCGGTTTTAGCCCTCAGGGGAACGGGTCTCTTTTCAAGTAGAAATCTTTTGCTGCACATAAAATGATTCATCCATCCGAATGGCAGCAGCAAGAGTTTATTTAAAATACAGACATAGAAGAAGCCCGCTGCTCAGAACAAACTTGTAACAACAAAAAGCAACAAGAAAAACAACAGAAAACGCAACCTTACCGAGTGTTAATGCGCTATTAATTATGCTTAAGACACAATTTATCAAGCATCCGTTTGTTTAGTTAACTTTAAGAGACTCTCACTGATAACTTCCAGTGATCCACTAGATGAAGTGTTTTAGTTGTTCACAAGCCAAAAATGCTCTTTCCATTTTACTGAAGGTAACAAGGCAAGGCAAGTTTATTTGTATAGCACATTTAAAAAAAACAAGGCGATTCAAAGTGCTTCACATAAAACCATTGAAAGCAAAACTTAATGAACATAACTGTAAGTATGTTGTTGTAAATGATTTACTCCCCAGATCTCCAGACGTCCCCCCTCTGTGACTTGCCCAAACAAGTTGTTTCTGTTCTTCAAATGTAATTACGATTGAAATAAAAACTTCATTATGACATTAAACCAAAACAATTTCATACTTTCATATGTGGATGTGTGTTAGAGGTTTTGGTTCTGGAGATCAATTGCTCCATAAACAAAGAGAACCTTGCCAAACGATTTATTATTTATGAGATGAAATAACCTCAGCCAGCCATTCACCCAACATGCCTTTTGTTAACTCTCAGGAAAGGAACAGTGTCTGTGTTATTTTCAGCATTGTGTGGATGACATTTTCTGCAGACGGGGAGTTTCCAGGTCTGCAGTGATATATGAGTTGGCTTCTCTCCCCTGTGTGACAGACCTATCAATGAGTGCCGGCTTAGCTCAGGGGAGTTTGTTAGGCTTACCTGGTGTTAGCGATGGAACATCTCTCTCTGCTTGGGTGTGTGTGTGTGTGTGTGTGTGTGTGTGTGTGTGTGTGTGTGTGTGTGTGTGTGTGTGTGTGTGTGTGTGTGTGTGTGTGTGTGTGTGTGTGTGTGTGTGTGTGTGTGTGTGTAACGGACAGTATACATTACATATTGCCTGTTCACTGCATTGAGCAGCTGTTACCAGCATTACGCACTGTCTGTCTATCAGTGCGGGATCATTATGTGGTATTTTTCTATCTCCCCGAGGTAACGTGAACCCTCAGGTCGGGCTTTTTTTTACCGCATTCCTCACACACAAACACTCTGAGACATGCAGGAAACAACATGTTCTGGTATGTTGCAGGAGTGTTAACCAATCCATAGGGATTACAGGTCATCCACGGAGAGAAAGGTACGTTTGAAAAAGACAGAGTTATAGGGAGTGGTGTGTATCCATGACAACGGCGCTGGGCTATGGTGTTTTTTAAGAGTAAGTGTATGATGATTGCAAGGGAAGGCAAATGGATTCCCTGTGGGGGTTTACTTCTTTGTAGCTGTGGCCCCTTTTTTGTGAAAAACCATTACTGAAAATGTGTGTGTGTGTGTGTGTGTGTGTGTGTGTGTGTGTGTGTGTGTGTGTGTGTGTGTGTGTGTGTGTGTGTGTGTGTGTGTGTGTGTGTGTGTGTGTGTGTGTGCGTGCGTGCGTGTGTGTGTGTTTGATTTTGAGTGTATGTGTTCTCTCAATCCCCTCTCTGCTGAGGAGTTTTTGTGGCACAAAGGCTTGATTCCCATTTGGATCGCAAAAAAAAATCAAGGTGTGGAAAAAGTAAAGTCGAACATATGAACAACATTTTTTGAATAAAATGTATTTTCCAAAGCGGTGGGACAAAAGTGCAACCTGAGCCGCTGTGGGCACATTGGAGACACTGAAATCATTGAGTGTGCCTTAAAGACACATTTACTACAGCATTGTCAGGTCCCCTCCAGTTTTCTTTGCAGGATCAATTTGATTGATAAGGAAAACTTGCGTCTCACCTTAAATCTTTTGTTCTGTTGCACTGGCTTTACTAAATGTAATTAATTAAAGTGTATATGAATGCATATATATATATATATATATATATATATATATATATATATATATATATATATATATATATATATATATATATATATATATGTATGTATAGCAAATAGTATTGTTTTTAAACTGTGTAACAGGGGGGTCGTTGTCGCTCTAGTATTTTTTTTTGATGCATTGAGCGGGAAGCTCATGTGTGGCGTGACCTGTTCTCATTCTTGTGTCCACCTATATGTAAGTACTCATGGCACTGCACTGCACTTTGTAACTGCATTTACCAAACAGCTTGTGTCCCCCAAAGTGCACATGCTCATTTAAATTCACAGCAATTTCCAATATGAATGCATAATGCCTCCCCCCAGCTCTCTCTGTTTCTGTATGTCTCTCTCCCTCTCACAAACACACAAAATCCCTCACTCAGTTTCACGCTGCTTTTTCCCACTCCCACTCCCACCATAGTGAGTACTACAGTTGAGCAGGTTGTGTATTAACCCTGACAGACAGAGTGTGTGTGCACACACCGCAATATTCATTATCCCATATTATCACCATCCACACACACGCCCTCGTAAGCTCATGTGTTAGCAAAACATCCTTTTAATCACTTATTCACTCACTAATGCCTTTAAGAGACACGTCCCACACTTTTACACTCACGGCATCACTGTTACACATGCATAGATACACACATGTACACACTGCTGCCTCACAGTGTGCTCTTGTAGCTATTAGGCTAGTATCATTAAAGCTCTTCAGCCTAATTATCTCCCCTGATGAGCCGCAGGTCTCAATGGGACGACGGGTAGGGATCCGACATGATTGACTTGGCCTGTGCTGTTCTCAATGAGCCATTAGCCGAGTGAACAGAAACACATACACGCACACACATGCACGACCCCCCATATTAACTTCCATCTTTGTGAAAAGACCTGTCAGTTGTTTGGGAAATGCATGTGATGCAGGGATGAGTGTGTGCACTTTCTCTCAGTTTTCTGAAGGTGTGTTTGAGTGTGTGTTCGTCACTTTTTCTCTCTCATGAGCCAGGTGCCACAGGGGAATGCTGGGCATGTAAGCCGATGATGAGTGATGGCGGAGCGATGGAGGGAGATGGAAGAAGGGAGGGAGATGCCTCGCGTTCACTCTACAGATTTTGTACCAACCACTGATAAGCACTGTCACACCCCGGGAAAAAGAGTTTGTCCTATGGAGCATCGTTCATTTGAATTTCCCTCATTAAACAGCTTATTCCACGGTGTTCGGGCAACTGAGGATGATATTTGTTTTCAATGGGAGCTGTGCATGCCTGAGTTATGAAAGCCAGTAGAGAGAGAGAGGGAGTGGAAGGGAGGATGTTTTAAAGTGGGGAAATTATTTACAATAAGTTGGCGGCAGGGAGTGTAAGGAAAGGAGCAATGGTTAACCACTAATAAACATATATAATGGCTAACTGGGCTGAGAGAGGATTTCCACATGCTGTATCTGTGCCTGTTTGTCTGAAGGGTAGAAACAGAAATGCAAACACAGAGAGAGCCCAGTGGGACTTGTGGCTAGAATTTGATCCACGGCATTAAAATCTCTCTGATCACAAAGATCATTTTTTATCTTCAAAACTTCTGATCATGTTGGTCCATTAAATTCTGAGTGGGAGTTTAAGAAGATGCATCTGACCTTCACAGGGCAATGCACAATTTTGAATTAATTTGCCGTTCCAGAGAAAACACACAACTATGCTGCTTGTCCACACAGTTGCTATTTTAAAGTAAAGATTAAATTTTTTCATGAGCACCAAAAGCGAGTGAGACATCCTTTTGGGCCATTAGGCAGAGACATGTTGCACTCGGATGCAGTCGATGGAAATTCCTCCTGAAGTCATATAATCAATCTTTGGTAATTTGTGGAACTGAGTGGACCTGCCTTTTAAAATAAATTATAACTGTAATGAATTGTAGATGTGGCACGGCTGTGTGGAGGACAGTGTCCCTCTGTTCAGGCTGGAATATGTATTGGATATTTAACGATATTATTGGATGGATTGCAATGAAATTGCAACACCCTTAGGCAAACTTTTCTTCTCATCACCATAAAGTTGAAATGTGATTTTGAGTGAAATGTCTCAACAGTTTTTGCTGCAAGACTTTGGCGCAGACAATCATGTTCCTGTCACGAGGAATCATCATAACTTTGGCGGTGATTTAATTTCTCTTTTTTTGCCGTCATCTTTCATTTTCAGGCCGCCGGTTCACCTCTGAGAGTGAGTGACAACGTCTGAGGCCTCTATCGCACAGGAGCTCTGGCTTGTAGTATTGGGTATCCTGCCTGAGGGAATGAGAGAAGTGTCTATTGTATCTATTACAAAAGCTAAACTCACTCATTAGTTATTATATTTAATTGGGCTGAGTCAAATCCCTCATAGTGATTAAAAAATAAATAAAGAAAAGAAAAGCAGCAGCTCTTAATTTTTTTATTTATTTTTCCATCATGCTCTCTAAAATCAAAGTTCCTGAAGTCAGGCCCTCAGTGTGCCCTCCGTCTCCCACAGAGGTGAGAGAAGAGAGGGACGGGGTGTGGAGGGCCGGGAGAGAAATCCTGGGAACAGATGGCGGAGTGGCCCCTATGTTCAGCTGCTGGGGTGATTATAGACACAGCTGTCAGTCACTTGGCATGTAAGTGTGTGCCCACATGTGTGTATTTGTTTTTGTGTATGTATGCAGAGTCTGTGTCTCTAACTCCCCAATGTGTTCTCCAGTTCCTTTGTACTCGTGTGTCGGTAAAGTTACATTAGATCCTTGTGTTTATTGCTCTGTCATTTTTTTGCGAACATAAAGGTGTCGTGGCAGAGCTCAGATCTCAGCTCAGAGTTCAAACAAAACGTGCAAAAAAAAAGGCAAGACTCCTGTCACCTGTCATGAGCAAAATGTCTCTCTTTGGCACAGTGTGTTTCCTTTTCATTTGGCTTTATCTCCATCTAGTGGTGCGTCACACTAATGCTGCTCCCCCTGCGGTAGCATTTGTGTGACTTAGTATTCTCAGACAATTAGTTACCAGGTTCTTTATTTTTGTTTTGATTTAATTATTTAACATTTAAGCAGCACTAGAGGTTTCAGTACATGTAACTTTGCCTCTCCGCTGTTTGCAGGTTTTGTTTGCAGTGGAGTTTCATGCTGAAAACAGTCGCTTGCTGCAGTTGAAAATTATGCAAATGAGAGAGTGAGTCAAAATGTTAAAGTTGCGAGCCGTAAAACTAGACCACAGCGACTCGCTCACCACGAGCAACCTCTCTCCAATTACCTTGTTTTTGTTAATGTAACAAATATGGATTAGAGCAACCTATCATTTTTGGGATTGTCCTTATTTGTCCTTTATCTTGTCTCACAAATAATACAAACGATATGTCCTTAATCAAGGAGAAAGACGAGTGGTTGTGTTGTTCAGCATGTGGAACAACACAAACATCCGCTGCCATGATGAATTCACTCTTACTGTCACATACACATCAACATTTGTAAAGTCATGATGTTCTCTGAAAAGAATCTGAGCTAATTAGCAGCAGCTATTAGCCAGCTGTGGAAACTCTTTTGCTGAAGCAAATGAGGGGAAATGAGGAATCGAATAGGGTGCACTAAAGTTCATGAATAAAACATAAAGTCCCTGAACACTTGACATTTTATTTTTTGTTGTTTATACCTAGTTTGCAAACATCTTTTCACATTTTTCTTTGCAGCTGAGCATAGGTTTTGCGTGATTTGAGATTGCTGCATTACGTTTATGAATATGTTTATATATATGTGTCATCTAATCTTTGACAAAAACAAATGCTGTGTCTCACTTAATTGGCTGAAAGGGAAACCCCTAAACTTTGTGTTTCAGCCCAGTTTTTACAACACTGAACTGTCCCATGAAAAAGAGGAGCAGTGTTTATAAAAGGGTTTTATAGTGTTTACATTTAGTCTGTGAATAAATGTCTCTCTGAGGCTTCATGATGTCGTGTCAGGGGTCAGCTCGGTTGCTGCCATGACTAAACCACTGCACACCCTGCAGCTGGCCATCGCACGCCATCACATGCCGCCATCACACTGCCGCCATCATGCTGGAGAGAGAATAGGAGACTATGATGATGGTGGTGGTTGATAGGAAATGGATGCAAGTTAGTAGGTGAGTTCAAATGAAATGTACACCAGTGGAAAAGCAGATAAATGCAGCAGTGGGATCCACAGCTTCTTTGTGTTTTGACCGTGCTCACCATGCCGTTATCTGTGTTCGCTTGTCCGGCCCATCAGGCTCCAGAACAGGAACTCCAGGAACGCATTTATGTCTGGTCATCCACAACAGGCACAGATACACACTTCAGGAGGTTAGAAGGCTCATCTGTTTGCAACAACAGGAAAGTAGATTATTACTAATTAATTCAATAAGTACTTAATTTGTAGTTGATTTGAAACATGAGTACAATGAGGACCGTGATGTATTCTGGACACTCACTCATCGATCCGGCTCTCATTCGTTGACAAAGGCTTCCTTCCTTCCCCTCTTCAGGTTTATTACTACCCAGAATTATGCATTAGCAATTCTTGCACTGGAGCATTACGGTCTAAACCTTGTGTAAATACTATTTTCAAGGTCTAGCTCTTTTAATTAGTGCTCATCACTGACTGGGCATTTTGACAGGCAATTTGAAAGTCGTCTGATTAAAAAGAGCCATTTTTATTAAAACAGAATGTTCATGTCTTGTTAGCGATGCAATGACCTGAATATGGATTTGCTTTTTAGCAAGAATCCACCTGCTTACCACACGGTAACATTTCCCTGAGTCATGATGAAAGTGTAAAAGTCTTTTGTATTTCTGTCTTTCATTGGGCCTAAGTGTGTGATAAATGTTTCCTGCTATAAAGCGAGTGGTCCTACATCCTACTTGTTCCCTGGTGTCACTCCATGTATATTTAATTCCAAAGGGAACTATTTTTGGAACTTGTAACCAATGTTTACAGCAAAGATTTCAACATGCAAGGCAAGCTAGCAAGCATCCATAACACTGCACTGATGGACTTCAGCCTGACAGGTTTATGTAGTTATATGAACCATCATGGATCAGATTGTCAGTGTTTGGGTTGTTATTGTGGTGTGTGACTTAATGCTTATAGAGATTCACTTTTTGCCCCTCAAATACCCAGCAGCATCTCTTCTCCCATGTAAAGGGTCAGTTCTCCCAAATTATATTCAAAGTACTATTTAGACAATACTTTCTTGTGGTATACATCCATCCAGATAGTCAGGTTGTTGTGTTGGTTTGATGAGTGACATCAGCATGTATCCTTCAGAGATGCACATAATGCATGTTAATGACTATTACAGGAAAAGCTCTACAGGAGGCCTTTAGTTTGATCAGGAACAGAAATATTGTAGGACAGACTACTTCTAAACTGGATTAGGGAACACTGGCTTTGCTTCAGTTATACTCATTTGGGGGGACAAGTTAATGAGGCGTTAAAGCCACAGTAGCTCTTTTAAATCCACTACATTGACTTGGAATGGTGCATCCCCAGCCTGTTAGTCCGGCGTCTTTGTACCTGCAAGCTTTTTAGAGGACAGTAAGAGGAACAGACTGTTTTATTATTATCTAGCATCATTTCCAGTCCAATCCCTGCAATAACCTTATCAGAGACATTTTTAACAATATGTTCAGTTAGAGTCACTCACCTTGTTTTCAAGGGAGAATGAAGACGGTTATTTATGGTGTATGAAAGATCATGTTCGGACACAACAGATTGCAGTTCCAGTTTCCGTGTTTTGGTTTCATAGCAAATGATTTGCTGTGTACAGATACTTTTAGCTCTGATATATTAAAGACATTTTTATGGTTAGTTTGTGCTAAGTGCACTCTAAAATTAATAATAGGGTCATAGATCAATTAAAAAAGCTTTTGTAGCTCAAGAAGTACTAATTAAGGAGCTATGGGTGGAGACAGTATGCCCACTGCTGCTTAGCAAGTAAGAAATACTCTACCATGGTCCAATTTTAAGACGATTGTCTTGAAATATCACAGATTGCACAACTCCAAATTTCCCTTTTGGGAAAACAAGATATTTTCTGATTGTTTTTTGTTCCTTTTGAGTCTTTAACATATACTGAATATGATATTATTTTCTCCTTTTTGGTCTAAGTAAAGAGAACAGTCTGTTTATTTATTTAGTTTATGCCATCGATTAACCATTAGCTTCTGCCGGAGCACTTACTAATCTTCCGGGTCCACATGTTAAAAGATATACAAGTAAAACAATAATACAACTGTGGAAGCAAGGTTCAAAACTATCAATAATTAAATAAAATTGATGAAATTATCACATAACAAACAACAACAAACTAAAGGCAAGGATTACAGTTACAACAAAATGACCAAACACACAAACATGTAGAATATTCATGACAAGAGCCAGTCATACAGTCTGCTTTAAGTATATCTGCATTTGATTCTAAATGCAGATTGGATTCTCTAATATTGTTGGATAACTTGCTCAATTCTACAGAAGCTCTATACATAACTGTATGTTTTAATAAAATGTGTTTAAGATTTGGGGATAACTAATTGTCATTTATCAACATAACAAGTATCAGCCAATAAGAAAAATAGCCAATGTAGTTTACTTTTTGCCTTCTTATAAGAGCGACAGAGAGTCAAAGAAGCCATAACCTTGAAGGCCTTAAGATTGATGAACCGAAGACCTGGAAAACGGCTCCTACTAATTCGCTCTTGTCAAGTGCTTTGTTGCAGTTATGCATCAAGAATAATGCTGGTGGAGTCATTTTGCTTATGGCAAGATAATGCGCAATTTAGAGATTTGGGGCCTTTTTTCAGGTTAGTGGAGAGAAAACATCCCAAATACACATTTAGTGTTACATTTATTACAGTTTGTCAAACAGCATCTAGAGATTTCTCCTGAATTCACCAAAAACACATTTGAAAATGTCTGATTGCCATATTTTAACATAAAATAAAAACTTGGATACAAAAAATAATTTCAGTCTCAATGTTAGCAATGAACCGTGATAGATAGACCAATAGATACTAATGTATCTGTGAGTTGAAATGTTTAACCTATTCACCTGTAGTGTCTCCCCTGAAGCGAGGGAGCAATTGTTTTTAGGGGGTTTCCACTGAAATTAAAATACACCACTTGCACTATATATGCATACAACATGTTTCACATATGACATATTAGAAGAGAGGCATATCACAGCAATTTCAAGTAGTTTTCTATCCATATAATAGTAAACTTTTATACACAGACACCCACATCAATACTCACTCGAAAGGTCCAGAGGTGAAACAGAGCACATGGTGACTCCTACTCGTTCCTTCCCAGCACAACTGGACGAATGCATTCACTTTAAAGTAGGAAGGAATCCAAGTAATCAAACCACATCTCAGAAACACACCACGAGTTTGATTTGCCAGAGCAGTTTTCTTCCCGTGCGGTGCGATGGAGATAATTGTTTTTTTCTCTGCTTTGCAGCAGCTGCAGATGCCCACGGATAAAATCATATTACTTTCAAAGCCAAATCTGATCACAGTCGGCAGCTGAGAGAAAACATTTGACACACTTTCTGATGTCAAACACAGCGTGCAGTTCTTTCCAAATTGATTCAGACTCTGAAACAATACCAACATAGCTGTGAACACAAGGATGTACATGTGGCACTATATCTTAATTATTGGAGTGTATAAGAGTAGTTGTATAGTCGCAGTAATCGTGTTTTGTGTTGTTTTTCTGGTGTCCACCAACCACCACGTACATATTTTTTATCAACGATGCAAATATACAAATATACCTCTCATGTTTATTTTGGATGTAGCTCAAGAAAAGGCCACGTGTTGTAGATTCACAAACTAATTAAAAATCTAAACATCCCTACATCACGGCTCTGCTGAATGCTCAAAAGAAAAAGGGTTTTGTTGTTTATTCATCTGTGACGGGTTCTCTGCGCTTACGCATCGCATGTTGTTTCTTTTTATCCATTATTAATTGCAACAGAAGTCTCTGTTCTTGTGCTGCGTGTGCTAATGAAAGCTTGCCGAGTCATTGCAGATTCATACAGACATAAACACGTGATCCTTTGCACCAGTCAGATAAAGGAAAACGCAGGTCTAACACAGCAAGAAAGGAGAAATATGCACAATGTACTAAATCAAACTCTAAACTCAATTCACATTTATCCACCACAGACAAAAGTTTTTTGTATAAATATTGTATTTCAAAATATGACTCACATATTAAAATGTATCCAGATAAGGGATGACTGAAAACACCAGTAGGTGGCGATAGATCATTTAACTATTTGTATTTATTTTGATGGCTGGTTGTTTCTCAACTCTGAGACCGAGGGATAAATGTGTTGTATACTTGATAAGGTGTTATGTCACCGCCCACCAACATGTTCTTTCATGTTCCTCTGTGCGAGCTGTTGTTTTGTCGAAGAATCACAGTCCATGTTGCGCCACAAAGAGCAAAGGGTCCACCATTTTTAAGGTGTCTTTTGTACGTTCTACAGCTTGGGTGAGGTGAGATACAAGTTCAAAATGTCAAAAATGGACCTCATCTTGTGGAGCTTGGAAGTTCTCACGCTGTCAGAAAAGGTAGATGAGGTCATTAGGGATCAGTTTTTATTTAATTATGGTAAAAGATGTGGTACAACTGGTCGTGTGCAATGCCAGCGTAGGTACTCAGGACTGTGGTAGTGTCAGTGTAAAGGTTCCTGTGGGCGACACAAATGAAAAGAAAGGTTTCAAATACAAAGTCTCCCTTTTTAAAACTGCATCAAAGAACCTGTGTTGAACATCTCTTACGCTGCCTTCTCCTCCAGCTTCAGGCCCTTGATGTTATCCAGGTATCCACTGGCAGTGTTGACGGCACTGTCATAGTAGGACTTGACGGTGTCTGAAATCTTAGTCAGCGTGCCCGGCTCCACCTCCTTAACCTGCCTCGGCAGACGGAAGCTTTCAGTGCCTGCACAAAACAGTCCAGAGGGGTCAAAGGGTACCACATTTTATCAGTGAAACAACACATATTATGACCACTGATTCATCCAATTCCGTATTAAATGTCATGGTCTGAAAAGGCACTTACTGAGAGCGAGGAGCGCAACCAGCACAGTAACGACCAGGAGCTTATTCATGCTGTCACTCGTATCTATAAGAGCAGAGAAAAGAAAGAGACGTTTAAAAGCTTACCTCACTTTATCCACTAGGGTGAGACATTGTCAAATCCATTTCTCCACTCAGAGGTAGCGGATAGATTTGTGCTGATAGATTTGTGTTGATATTAACTGTCTATGTCTTTTTTACTCTTCTAGCCTTCAAATAACAACGGTTTTCTAAATTTAGAATTATGTTAAACATGCATGTTATGTTGTTAAATATACATTTTCTTTGAAAGTTTCTCATTTAACATTCAAAAGGCTGAAGAAGACTCAAGTAAAAGTGTCAGTACTCACTGTATTCCTCTTCAGAAAACAGAGTAAGAGGCCCCACTGGCCAACCTGTTTATATAGGAGTGAGAATGTGTT
Source organism: Clinocottus analis (assembly GCF_023055335.1). NCBI lineage: Eukaryota > Metazoa > Chordata > Actinopteri > Perciformes > Cottidae > Clinocottus > Clinocottus analis. Next base: position 8,486,123 of record NW_027176251.1, on the reverse strand, counting down.
GACTTGTCGCTCCGGGAGCCAAAGTGCACTCGGTGGAAGATAAACCTGTGCTGTTGCCCGGTGTGTGATTCTGGCAATGTGTGTGACATTGTGTCTTGATAAAACCAGCGTGGCTATCTTTGGCTAACCTAAAGGGCTTAAAACATCATCAAAAGCCACTGAGTGGATTTCATAAGCACAGGGGCTGAAGGGGGGCATCATGTTGGTACATGTCCCATGAACTCTGTGTGTTTCCACGTCACCTATGAATACACCCGGATCAATTATTTCCCATTGATTAGGTTCACAGTTCATTAATGCAGCACATTCTTCCACGTTGCCCTGACCACAACCTCCACGAGGAGGAGGAACTTGTTACTTGCACAATGTTGGTGTTGCGTTCTTGTCACATTACAATAGTCCTAAGTCCTACTAAGATGGCACGATGTCTACAGTGTGTTAAACACGTCATCCGGCTAATTTGAGTTGTGAAACATTTAGGTCACATTAGGTCAATATATACTTGGCACCAGTTAAAAGACACCTTGCAGCTCTTTTTTTTAATGAAAGGTCATTTGGGGTTATTTTTATGTTCTTTCTTCCACTTGTCTGTGTCAAAGATCCCAGACCAACTTCCAGTCATCAGTGGGTTAATCAGAAATTGAGAAACAATTGTTTTCGCACAAGATTTGTAGACAAAGGCAAAATGTGAAAAGCATTATTTTTTTGTTTTTTTAAACTAGGAGTACAAAGTGCAACTCATTTGGTTTTGGTGATTTTCTGTTGTTCGTGGTTTGCTCATATGAATTGTGTTTATTTTTATATAGTAACATTACTTTATGTTTGTTAATTCATTTACAATTATGTTGATGTTATTTTTAATTAATACATTGTTTGTCAATTTGTTTATCTTTTCCTGTGATTGATTAGTTCTTTTAGCCTTGAGGACGGTAAATATGTGCAAATTCCTGTTTTGTTTGCCATGGCAGAACATTTGTACGGAGGCGTAATCCATTTATTAGGAAGTCAAAAACATGAACTCTGTTTTCTGAATCAAAAAGATTATTATCGCGAGAAAAAAAGAGCTGATTCTCTTCTTTTTTCTGAATTAATGAGATTAACGCTCCTACCATTTCAGTCAATTTTAATAAATCCATAGATAAATAATTAAATATTTCAAGAAATCCTCAAATACATGAATAAAGCAATACATGTACCGATACATTCATGGAATTACATATACTCAATGAGTTAAAATACTTAAATAAAGAGATAATTTTTTGTGTGTGTAAAAAACATTACTTTTGTTTATTTCAGGGAACTTGTATTTCCAATTGCCACCTTTTTTTCGTCGCCCTTTTTCTTTCCATCTTTCATATGATAAATGATGTGCTGTGGTTATCGTACAGACTGAGACCAAACAACAGCACAATAATTATTGAGCGAGCACAACGTGTGGTCCCCTGAAATAAATCAAAGTAATCGATTGAAAAATCTCCTTTGAAAGTAAAAAAAATAATAATTGGTTCATTGACCTTTAATGACTGACATATTCATGTATATCGGATTGCATTTATATGTATGTCTTTGTTTGCTTCAGGAATTATGAAATGTTGTTCATAGACATTTATTTATTTAAATGACTTAAATTACATTCATGAAACTCATAAATAATGAAAATTATAAATCATGAAACTTATTAATCATGAAACTTATATATCATAAAACCTTTATATCAAAGGTGAGAGCTTCTTGTGTTTGATGTATTTTCAGAGTTCTTACAGTCATGGAAAACCTGGGAAAGTCATGGAATTTTAAAATGGTTATTTTCAGACAAAAGTCCCTGAAAAAAAAAAGAAAATCCCAAAAGTTTTAAAAAAATCATGGAAATGTGTTACATTCATATTGTTAATTTACTTTGTTTGAAATAATTAGCATGTTTTAAATAAAGACGCTTAAAATTTAACCAGGCATACTCCCAATCGATATAAATGTTTATTTGTTGAATTGTTTTCAATCAAACTATTGTCTCTCATTCATTTGTGTCATTTCAGGTGTACTGTGATTTGGAATTCTCATTGACAGTTTAAATACTACATTTATTCACTTTTTTATGTATACACGGAGATTTCACATAATGTTTGCTCATAGAAATGTGGTTTAAAGTCATGGAAACGTCAATGTCCTGCTGCTTGTGACCTGAGTGTGAGCAGAGCGGGATTCAAACCGTCAGACAGCTTGAGCTTTTCTTTGAATCCAGCTGAGAGAGCTGTGATGATTTGGCTCAGCAAGAGACGACATTAAACTGCATATTTGAGCCGTACACATGTACAATACAACAGTGTTGTTGCGTCACGTCTAGAACTCTGTAATTACAGTCGGGAGGTTTTTTTAATATTCAATCAAAATGCTTAGAAAGTTATAATCACCAGAATGTCTGAAATGATACAGAACTGAAGAACAGCACATCCTGCTGCGTTCACACTGCAAGTCATCATTCAAAACGACATCAGACTCGGCCAACTGCTAATGTCTATTAACACTAAATAAAATAAATGCTTCATTGAGTTGTGATTCATTGCTGACTGTGAAAAAAAAGTGTCTTCAACACCTTCATATCTAGTAAATATGACTCTTGGAGGAATAGTCCATGTGGTTCTATGCTTCGATAGTTAAATGTAGCATAAGAATGAACAGATTGTCGGCATTAACCATTTAACATACTGGGCCCAAACTGATAGACGAGCTCTGGTGAGAAAGTTTGAAAATATATACTTTTGAAAAACACAACTTCATATGTTATAACGCATTCATTACGAATTACAATTGTATCAGAATTGCAGCTGATATTAAAAAACAGCCTCACCATTTTTGATTGGAAAATCTTAATGTATATGATAACAAATTGAGATTTTTTTTCTTTTTTTTTAAATAACTTAAATAAAAGTTAGTTATAAAACACTATTATAAACTATAACTATGACTAGTGGAGCCTAGAACAACTTGTGTTCGTTCATTAAGTAGTGTTAAGAGGATAACTTATGCCACAAAATTAAGCTTTATGATATCAACTGTTGAAGTAAAACCTTAAATCTTTTGACAAAGAAGCACATCTCATGTAGTTTCCGTTCATTTTAATGAACACACTCACACATATACAAACACAATCACACAGAGACTTTGGTTAGTGTATCAAACACATAATACTGTACATGCACAATTTGCATAGGTTGTGTTCGACTTGCTTTTAACTCTGCATGATTTGGCAAAAGATATTATTTGAAAAGAGGCAAAGGATTGTATTTGCATTGTGCATCACTTTTCTTAGCCTAAACAGGTGTAGTTTCTCTGATCTATGATCTATCACAGGCTACTGACAGGCGCCTTGCTCCAGTGGGTCTTCTTTACTCGGCGGGCAAGAATTTGTCCAGGTAGACCTTGATATGGTCGATGGTTTCGCTCAGAGCGTCTCCGACATGGGGGCGGACGTAGTGTCCGTACAGGCCCAGCACTGTGGTACGAGCCTTGTCCACCAAGGGACCTGCTTCCTGGCCCAGGCCGCTGCACAAATCCGGGAAGACAGATGATTTTAATAAATCTCCAGAATAAAAAGATGAATCCACTGCCCAGAAAACCAACTTGCATTTCATGTGTAAGTCTATTCTAAATAGAAATTGGGTTTTTACAGCACATTTGTAAGACAGGACATTCACAGCGTGAGTAGTTCTCAGTGAACACTTACGTTGCAACCTTGACGAGGGCTTTTAACTCAGGCTTGGTCTGCAGCCCCTCAACGTAGTCTTTGGCAACCTGTCCATGCTCGCTACCTCCAGCTTTCTCCATCATCGGGGCAGCGGCGACCTGCAGCTTGCCGAAAGCATTCAGCAGCCTCTTGTAGAACACAGATTTCATGGAATCATACTTTTCGACAAGATCCGCCGATGGTGTGGGAACCTGACACAGGCTCATGGAGACTGGAGTGAAATCAGAAAGATAGGATTGTTATGATCGTGTGGTCAAAAATTAAACAAATGGGCATCAGTCGAAAGAGCATTAAGGGGTGTTAGTTTGAAAAAGCTATCGATGTGAATTATTGCTTTGGGAAAATTATCAAAGAACCCAATAAAAGCTGCTTTGCATATCTTCATAATACTCTTGGTAACTTGAATGCAACGAATGCAATAGAAAACATGTTCGATTTAATTTTTTTTTAAAGAATTGAAGAGCCCTGAAAATAATTTACATTTAAAACATTTTGCTTCAAAAGGTTTTGCAATTTGGATATTTTTTAAATATAAAGCTTTAGTTGAAAATCAAAATCCATACACTGCAAATGTTTAGATTGTATTAGTATGTTGCCTTACCCTGCAGGGCGAGGATCAGTGCCACGGCGTATTTTGCATTCATATCTGCAACAAAAGAAAAGAAAAAGTTTGGTGATTCAATATATATAATAATCAGTAAACACAAATGATAAACACAAAGATGAAACTGCAAAAATGATATACCTTAATGTTTTACAAACAAAAAAGGTTTTAGTGAAATGTATTCAAAAGTAGCTTTAGAAAAGAAATGCTGCAAATGCTGCTGCAGTAAGAAGAGGGATTACCTGCGGTTGTGTTGGACGTACGGATCCAAGAAGTGACAGTCTGCTCTGAAAGTGAGTCGTCTGTAACTGGGAGCTCACATCTGGACTGGATGATATAGGGGGGGACTGCAAACAAACGTCATCTGATGAGCATACACACGCGTACACACACGCTTGCACATGCACCCTCGCATACATGACATCTCACCTAAACAAAGTCCAGTGAACATGATATTCACTTTAAATATTGCATGTTGAAATAGGACTTATGCAACGTTCCTCAAATGAAAGTTTATCTGTATTCATATGCCGATGCACTTGGAGTCCTACTGATAATACGTTTGTTTGGGTGTGGGTTCGCAAAACGTCCTATAGTGCATGCGTGTCAAAATCGTTACGTCTGATATGGCAAAGAACGTTGAAAGACACATATGTGTTGTAACCTGCTGCAGTAAAATATATTTTTATATCAATATTTCTTTAAAAGCTAATCAGAATAATTTCACAATACCTGCTCAGAGATAGATCAGAGGCAAATGGGCAGCAGGTCAACCGAATAGGACATGTGTAGACACACTGTACTTTATGTACCCAGTGCATGCTGGGATTTCTTCTTTCCCCTCTCACCCTCATAGCCCGAGACAGCGTCCTTGCAGGGTTAAAAAACACACTTTTTACAACATTTTAAAAATGTTTCTTGTTCTTCTGTGATTTTATATTGATACTTTTTCCATGTGTCCTATACTTCCAGATTTTGGGAAAGAGTAACACTTAAAACATCTAAAACTAGTTAGAAGTATTTGTTCAATAGCTAAACTTAATGTAACTCATTCAGTATCAAATTCAGTAATTGTATGCATTGCTGCCATTAAACGTCCGCCCTCTCTCTTTGCCTCTCTTGCAGGACAAGTGGGACCCATGCAGCGACAGGGGTTTATTAGAGATTATTTCTGTATTTGACCTAACCAGCAAAGCTCGATGAAACCTTTAGATATGATCAGTTCAGCATTGAATGGTAATAATTGCAGATATGCCATGTGGTAAGAATATTCATTTATTTGTCAGCTTTCCTTTAGTTTTGACATCAGTTGCATTAGTTGTCTAAATTGGCGTGTAAATTTCAATGGTTTTCTGGATCTTCTTCCACACAGAGCTTTTGAGGTTAAAGGCCCATGCGACGTATCTGTCAGTCACTGGTTGGATGTGGTCTGCATAGTAAGCACCAATAAAGCTCACCACTGGTTCTCCGAAATCCTGGACCTTAGATTTGGCTTCCCTATGAGATGCAAAAGTTCACAAATTTGTGACTTACTCTATGTGCCCGCAAACAAAATAAATGAACAATTCTGATAACTGGCAATCATTTACAGAGATCCAATGTGATTGCATTGATAATGATGATGCTGGTCATGATACCTGGTTTTCTCCACCAGCCTGCTCAGTAGTCCTGGAGAGTCCTGATTTAGGCCCTGATTCTGGGCAAGAAGCGGGCCACATGCTGCAGAGAAGGATGTTTGTTAGCCAAAAATAGCCAAAGACGCAACAAGTTCAGAAATAAAAGGAACTGAAACTGAGGAAGTAGAATAATTAATTTAAAGCCATACCTTGCATTAGTAAGACGAGACCGAAAACAAGCTCTTTCACATGCATCTGCCGTGAGAAACACAACTCACCGGTTTAGTTGTCATATAGTTGTATCATGGTAAACTAGCGCATTATGTCCCTTTTTAATAATAAAATCATCACAATTTCAAATAAAACTAATTATTTTAAAACATTTGAATTTGTTCATTAACATCACCACAAACGTAGGAGTGAAGGGTATTTTTTTTACCTTTTCCTCTGGCTCTGGTCAACAGGAGCTGAATCAAACAAGTGTTATCAAGCCATTCTATTTGTATTTGTATAAGGTGACCGCAACAGCATAAACATTGGTCCAGATAGGATGACCATTCATCTGCTGTTTTTTCATCATTGTGTTGATGAAAATCTGAGAGACAGCAAAGCAGCAGGTCTTTGATTAAAGTGTTGAAAACAACACAAAGAAGGGTTCTTCTTTCTCTCTGACTTTCTCTTTGGAAAAACATTTTGCACAGGAAATGCACAGAAAATGCACATTTAGAGAGATTCAATTTATGTTTTATAATACTTCAAAGACACAGAACACTGACTTTTAAGATTCACATGCAAACTTATTTTCATTGTTTTTCATGCATCACAGAAGTTTCTGTTATAGAAGGTTCTGTGATGGACCACAATGTTAATGGTCGACTTGCAGATCTTGAACCCTTGATATCTTTTCAAAATCAACATTAGCTGAGTTCACTAACTGTCCGAGTGCCCTTTGAATCAGACAACTCAAACCATTTGGCGGGGGCTGATATGTATACAGGCCAGTCAAAGTCTCTGTTCTGGCAGTGGAACCATGGTTTTTAGAAGAGGGGGGATGGCAGGATGGGGTCAAACATGTTCAGCCAAGCGAACATTTCTGTGGGCAGAGTCCACAACAAAATCCATAAAATGTCCTTTGCTCCAGGCCTGCTGAACGTTCTGGTTTTGAGTTCATAACGTCGCACAAACCTGATCTCTCAGCTGTCTAAACAGTTGGTATTGAGATATTTCCTTGTTTTTAAATGGTGTGTTTGGCTTTACACATCTGTACTAGCCTGTAGTAGTGTGTGTGTATGTGTGTGTGTGCGTGCGTGTACGTGTGCTTGTGTATGTGTGCAAGTGCATGTGTATGCGTCCCTGACATGACTTCAGCCTCCCAGTAAAGGTATATTTATTATACAATATGTACATTTAATAAATACAATTTATTTTATATTACACAAAATATAGACAATGTATTATATTAGTATTTTGTTTGGCTAAGAATACAATTGTGTTAAGGGTCAAAATATTATATAAACTGTATATATTTTTAAAATTGTAGTGCCCCTTCTTTGCTGTCATTTAACAGCATAACTAACTTTTAGAAAGTTAGAAATACTTAACATATTACATTTAGGGTCAAGTTGCTTTTAGATTAGGCAGGTTATCAGGAAGAAGATTTTCAGTTGAACAGTTGAAGCACAAAGTTCTTTTAACATGAACAATGGACTCTCTAATCAGTCCGATAGCTGAAAATAATGAACCAAATGACTAAACTAATTGAAGTGAAAGTGATGTGAGTATAATTTCAGCCCACACACCTGATGCAATACAAGCATAACCTGTGACCTCTGCACAACAGCTGCTGAACTCTGTCACTATGTTCTCTTCACAGGAACAGATTTCAATGAACTGGTGGATTATTAACCCAGCATAAACACTGACTTTAGCCCAGGAATTGTGAAATGGCAGAAAAGCAGCCATGTTGGCACTTGCCCTTTGGTACCAGCTATTACATTATCCACCAGATACTGCTGGCTGTTCTTTGGTTAAGTGATCAGCTTCAGTGCCAATTAATATGATATAGACCCTATTATAAGTTGGTCAAAGTACTGTAAATCCATAACGTTCTGACCAATCAGTGGTTAGTTCAGGAATGATTGTGTTTAAAACATTTTTTAAATCTTTTTCTATTTAATGTGTCCCCACATCCATCCATTTACTATCCACTTATCTGGCGCTGGGCTGTGGGTGCAGCAGGCTCGCCCATTTCAATGTGAAGGAGCAGCTACTCTAGTGTGAGCTCCTTACGGATGTCTGTGCTCCTCACTCTCTCCGGCTCAGCGCAGCCATCCTACGTAAGAAGCTCAATTTGGCCACCTGTATGTTAACTCTTGTTCTTTGGGTCGCTACCTAAAACACATGACCATAGGTGAGGGTTGTAACATCGATGAACTTGTAAATGGAGAGCTTTGCCTTCCAGCTCAGCTCCACCTTACCACAGAATTCAGATAAAACGTCAGTCACTGGCACTGCACCGAAACAACTGTCCGGCTCAAGCAACAAGACCCCAAGATACTTGAACTCCTCCCTACCATGGGGCAGTGACTCACTCCCAACCTGTGTGTGCTGAAGGTCACCTTCTGCAGGTGTCAACAGAACCACATCATCATCTACAGAGAGACCCTCTACACCCCACAGCTGTACCTGAGAATTGTGTCTATGGAAGTTTTAAACAGGAGTGGTGATATGGGAGAATCCTGGTGGTGGCCAACGTTTTTTTACTTTGTGCAGGATATTTGGACACAGGTCTCACTTTGGTCGTACAAAGACCGGGTGGTTTGTAGCAAAGACCCAGTAACCCCGCATTCCCACAGTTCTTCCAACAGCACACCCTGAGGGATGCGTCTGTAAGCCTTCTTCAAATCCACAAAACATGTACAACTGGATGGGCAATGTCACATGACTCCTCCAACAGACCTGCAAAGGTAAAGAGCCTTCAAACTCTGCCTCCTTCTCGAAAGATGTGTTTGTAGGATTCAGAAGTTCCTCAAAGTGCTCATTACCTTTGTCCTTAATATCCTCAGTCAGTTTCTGCAAACGATTTGCGAGAACTTCTTTAAGGCCATTAAGAAGTCTGTTTTGACAAACAGTTTTCAAAGACTACTGGGCCAGCCAAGGCCCAAAAGACCATGGTCCGCGGTTACATGATTCGAATTACTGGCTTAGTCCGACTAAAATCGAATTATCCCGTTCATGTAAACACCTTTATTCGAATTGATAATTTAATTGTAATTGATAATTCGAATAACGCGGCATGTAAACGCTGAATCGGTCGGAACTGGACAATGCGTTTGTGCGTATGCTCAAGATCCCGCCGCCCTCCTCCCTCTCTCCCTCTCGCTCAGGTCGTGACCCGGAAGTCGAAAGAGACGATAAGTTGTCACGGCCGGCAGAAACAAACAAACGTAAAAGTCGGGTTACGAGACGATACTACCTTCGGTGGGTGTCTCTGCTAGCTCCCTGATGTAGCCAGCTAGCGCTGCTGCTAGTTCACCGTTTGCTCGCCGCTAGCTCCCCGACAAGCACCGAAGCTAGCGGGGTTCTCTTCATTATGAAGAGTGAAGAGGTCAAGCGGAGATGGCTGTGTCACCACTACATGTAATGCAAAAAACAGCGCCACCTATCGTATCGGATATGACATGCATTCGGCCAATGATTCGATTTATTCACCGCCATGTATATTAGGATAACAGCAGTTGCCCCGAAAGAGAGCAAACTCCGACTAAAGCAAGATTTGAATTAATACCATCATGTGAAATACAGCCTCAACAGAAATTGCCCCCGCAGTCTTTTGCATTTCTTCACAGCATTGATTAGTTTTTCAAAAAGACCGTACTATCTTACAGGTTTGCTTGTATGTACTTTTTTTTCAAGAAAGAAAGAATACATCTGATTAAAAGGGGACTAGGTGATAAAAAAAGATGTGCATGAAATACAGAGGCTCCTCGGTTTAATATACACTGATTGTCATCTGATTGCATTGTTTAAATGACTAACCACAAGCTTTTTTGGCACCTTTTTAATCTTATAATATTTAACCTATGGCAGTTTTTTAATGTTGTCTTTAAATGTTGTACCCTAATAAGATCAGGTTATGTATATTGTAAATTATTAATGTATTTGATGTATTTTTTTAATTGTGTTTTTATCTCTGTAATATTTTAGATAAATACATCAGTCAATCAACTGCAGTGTTTTAACCACTGTGTTTTAATTAATTGCAGTAATTTATGTAACATATTGGAACCATACTTTTATACACCAGAACTCTTTGTTAACATTAATTTAATGAATTCAGTACATCAGAAGTTCTGGTTTTTTTTCTATTGAAATACTGATCTTACCACAATATTTTTTTAAATATAAATATAAATATATATATATATATATATATATATATATATATATATATATATATATATATATATATATATATATATATATATATATATATATATATATATATATTATAGCACATTTTCCAGATTATTTTCAATTAAATAAAACATCTCTATTCAGAGAGGCAACTATGTCATCTGAACAGCATGTGTCGTTAGAAGGGGTCATCAGTCTGAGGTGAGGGCGGTCTGCGTGTTGTAGGCTGGAGATGGGGATGTGTCTTCTGCTTCATTTACGCCATCTTGGCCCTCATATTTTCAAACTGCATCTGGATCCAGTCCCTGAGGAGGAAAAGACAAAACATAAACGTATTACACATATTACACGCATCAGAAGAGAAGGAATGTTAAAGGGCTATAAGTCTGTCAGCACCACAGTGACGAGACAGTTCCCTTTACGTTCAGTCCGTTCAAAACTTTTGGAAAGGCTAAAGTGTAAACTGGGACAATGTTGTTGTTTTTTGTATCTAAAATTTCAGCGTTGATGTTCTGCGGTTAGTAAAGTGACAACAATATTTGTTTCAGTTCCAAGAGTGATGCAAATGAAATGTCAAACATAGCTGTTGTTCATTTCAGACGAGAAACAAATTTAGTGTGTTTAAGCATAAAAGTGTTTTAGGAGGGTGACGCATAACACCAGACTGGAGTCAACATGTCAACATGAAGACCTTGAGGTATCACTGTTGGTTAGCCCCTTCGTTTTGTGTTAGTGTTCTGTAACCAACATCTCTGTTCACGGGTTAGTTTTGACCCACGTCTTAAATCAGCTGTAAAATACACTAAACACAATTATCTATTATCCAGTTTGTTTTTCATCTATTGGTTACCTTGTCAGGCTTTCTTATCCATGACAATATTGTTGTATCTTTTAATATTTTGGGTGTGTGCCTCTTTTCTTTGTCAGGATACCGCTCAATTTTAATTAAAAAAATTGTAAAATGAACCTCAAGAGAATCATATGAATTAATAAAAGGCTGTTGTGTTACCTGACTACTGAGGGGTACTAGAACATCTCTTAAATACATTTGTGGTATTGTGTTTTTTTTTCAATAATATGAACTATAGTAACATGTATGATGTTTGGAGTCAATTTTTCAGCAATATAAATTTAGTACAAACACAAAATGAAAGTCATAAAAAAATATTTAGAGTTGCAAAGGTCAAAAAAACAACAACCAATTAAACAAATCTTAATTTTATAACTGAGTTGAAACCGACCATAACAACAAAAATTTAACCAGAGCATTTGATAATTTAGTAAAGAAATTGTTTTTGTTTTATTTTGTTGAAAAAGAGGCTCCTGACAAACTCAAAAAGTATTGAAGCAATAAACACATTTTATGTGGTTCTTTTTTTGCATTTAAAACCTAAAACAGGTTGGTGCTGACCCGAACATAAGAGGAAGGTTAAAATATACAGATTATGACGCCACTGAGCAAATAATAATTGCATAATGTAAAGTCAGCACACTAATGGGGTGAACCTAAGGTCATCCCCCACCACTGTGTGCACTATCTAATCATTGTTCACAAAGAAGAGGGTCTGACTAAAGAGGTCAGATGTCTCAAGTTATGTTCAGAAATGTGTCCCTGTTACACATTTAGTGTAAAATGAAATCATGATGTGGTCAGAGTGTGTCCATCAGATAAGGTGAGATATGATGCAGGAGGACCATAGTTCAGCACCGATAGCACTATATCTTTTAAATTATGAAGTTATTTAATGTAAACAATGCAAAGAATGGAACCTTAACCTTTATTTAAACGTGTTTTTATGCCTGTAATATTTTAGATACATTAATAAATCAGTCAATCTGCTGCAGTGTTTTAACCACTGTGTTTTAATTAATTGCAGTAGTTTATGTAACATATCGGACCATACTTTTGTGCCCAAAGCTTTTTGTCAACATGAATTTATAAATGCAGTACATCAGAAGTTCTTATTTTCTTTCCATGAAAAAATACTGATGCCAACACAAACAGTTATTTTTTTTTAATATCTTTATCGCACATTTTCCAGATTATTTTAAAATTATGTAAAACATCTCTTTACAGAGAGGCAACGTAACTATGTCATCTGGTCAGCACATATGTGTCGTTAGAAGAGGTCAGAGGTCCGAGGTGGGGGTGGAGGGCAGTTTGTAGGCTGGAGCCGGGGACGTGTCTCCTGGTTCATTTACGCGAAGTGCTCCTTCATTTTTTCTATTTGTGTCTGGAACCAATCCCTGAGGAGGAGGAGACAACAAAAAAACGCTTGTTACACATGTTTCAATTGTACATTATATATGTTTGCCATATTATAGTGAGCGCTTACCGTGAGTCCACTGCAAATTTGCTGGTTTTGATGTCTTCAAATGTCGCCTTGGCCTTCTCGGCCAGGTTGCTGGTCACATCAGACACCTGTTGTGTAAAGTCAGCGAACTTCTGCTCCATGGTCTGCTCCTGAGCCTCTGGAGGAGAGAGCGATGGACGGAGACGGACAAAGTTACACGACATGGAAGAGGAAAAACAAAAACCGTAGCAGCAAGGATTAAAATAAATAAATAAGCATAAACCTTTTTAACACAAGACCTACCTGTGTATGCGACAAAAGCCAGCATCAGCACGGCAACGGCAAGGTACACTCTCATCTTGGCGGTGGTTCACTGAGGAGGAAGGAACTTTTTTTTAAAAAAAACAGCTTGCGGTTTATTCCTGTCTCACATAAACACGTCTACATGGCACAAGCATCAAAAGAGAGAAGCAATATTAAAGGGCTATACGTACGTCAGCACCAAAGCGACTGAACAGCTCCCTTTACGTCCAGTCCGTTCTTTACAATTTAATAACTTAAAGCTTAATATCCTTGTGGTTGAATTTGATTTTATTAATGTTGACATGCAAGTTTCGCCATGACTAAGAAACAATTCTCCCCGGGTTAAAGCAACACTTTTGAAATAAAAGGCTACAGTGTGAACTGGGTCAATTATAGTTTTTGTTTTGTATCTATACTTTCAGCGTCGGTGTTCTGCGGTTAGGAAAGTGACAACGATATTTTTTCCAGGTTCAAGAGTGATGCAAATGAAATGTCAAACATACCTGTTGTCCGTTTCAGATGAAGGGGAAAAAAATAATGTGTTTGAGCATCTAAGTGTGTTCCTCTTTATAAACCCGCTCGGTTTTAGGAGGGTGACGTACAACACCAGACTTCAGTCAACATGTCCACGTGGAGACCTTGAGGCATAACTGCCCTCTTGATTTGGCCAGCACCGGTGTAATTGCATTAAAAGATACTGATTATGATAAAGACGCCACTGAGCAAATAATAATTGCATAATGTAAAGTCAGCACACTGATGGGGTGAACCTAAGCTCATCCCCCAGCACTGCGTGCACTATCTATTTATCGTTCACAAAGAAGAGGGTCTGACTAAAGAGGTCAGATGTCTTAAGTTATTATCAGACATGTGTCCCTGTTACACATTTAGTGTAAAATAAAATCATGATGTTGCCGTAGTGTGTCCCTTAGCAACACTGTCAATAGATATGTTGAGACGTGATGCAGGAGGAGCATAGTTCAGCACTGATAGCACTATATCTAATAGAGCTGCGCTATTCAGAAAGCTCCTTTGGACTTGAAGTGTTAACCAAGTGCTCCGTGTCAAACAGCCTAACATTTATTGGTGATGACTAACTAAGATGTGTTATATCAAGTAACTGGCCTGCTCCAGGATCCGATTTGACTGAATACACCTGACTGTCAAAATGAAAATTCATATTTGAGATTTATGCACATCTTGTAGATTAGCTAGCTGCACACATCACACCTTTGGTGGTGTGAGAAATATTCAGATGCTTTACTTTACTTTAAAAGAACTGCATGACGGAAATGCATTACCTGCTCCTGCAGGTAATTATCTCACAGAAGTTTCAGTATTATATTATTATAATATTCAATCATTATTATTTATGATTCAACATATAAGGGTAATATTGGATTTGGTTAAGGTAGAGATACTTTTACTTTTAATTAAGGCAATACTGACAGGCAAAAACATTGTTAATTTTTCATACAGTAGTCAATTTGGAGAAGTAATGCTAATTCTGCTTCCACAAGATCTTTTTCAGGTAGAGGTAGAAATACATTTTTTATTTTATTTTTTGCGTTTGTATATTTCTCCTAAATTCAGCAAATATTAGCATTTGACAATTCAATTCCTATATAAATCAGACATTTCACATGGGGTTTGTTCATATTCATAGCATAGTTACACAATGTTTGTAATGTATAATATCATTGCAAACATGTTTTTTACCCACACTAACCTCTAGAAAAAAAAACTCTGACATGAGTCACAAAATGAATGTTTATTTTTTTAACCTGGCTTTATCCAATGTTTAGATTGCTGTTCTGGAAATGTATGCAAATTGACACACATTTAATAAGATAATGTTCCATATGCATGTTTTAAATAAAAATTGTAATGCAAAAAAGATTTTTCTTAATGTAAATAATCAACTGGTTTTGTGACAATTGCTAATAGTTAACAATTTTAACCTCTTCACCTGGGATGTAAAAAATCGCTTAGAAAAGTAGGTATGTCTGTTAAATAAATGTAGTACAGTTAAATGTTCAACATTCAACTCTGATATAGTTGAATATAAGTACAATATTTTTTTCTTTCCATCGTAGTTACATTCTTTAATGTGTATTGATTATTTACTCTTTTTTGTCAACTCCGCTGTTTGAATAGTTTCCTAAGACCTACATTTCTAAAGATATTTTGTTAATGGGGCAGAAGTCAGCTTTTACTCAGATGTCTTTTCTGTAATGTCCTGTTCTTATTTGGTATATTTTTCCATTTACTTCTCTACTAAGTACCTATCACCTCATTTGATATCTCCCTTTAGCCAGACCTTCCCTTATTAAAAGGGAAGTGAGTCAGACAAAACAGTATGTGGTCCATAAGTTAGAGTGCAACAGAAAAACAATACAGTTTGTTGAACTGCAATAACCCCTCACACCAACTGTGACCTGAATGAGAGCAAAGAAGTCTTTCTTTGAAGCTTTGATATCTGTGTTCACACCAAGTGGTCTGCTGCAAAGAGCCAAATGCCAATTTATTGCAAACAATTTGGCCTATAACGTGCTATTGCTAGAATGAATAGCCTACAATTGAGTTAAATGAGCCTTCACGTGCTTTAACACCCACATATTACATCCGAAAGACGAAATCTCCATCTCTTTTGTCATGAAGTGGCCAGTGGGTTTATGTATGAGCTTGTGATTGCGTGCATGTAAGCTCCTCTTGAATAATTGTGGGAGGCATAGGGCGTGAAAGTGCACGTCTTGCGTGCTCCAAATTGGCAATAACAAGCTTACAAAAAGGCTGTTTTTGTGTTTGACCGAGGGCTCATGTGGTGACTGATTTTGTGTGCCAGCTCTGAAGAGGAGGGAAAGGATGGAAAGAATAAAGGGGTCGCAGTAATAAAGAAAATCCCTGCATGGTGTGTTTCTGGGGGGTTACTTGCAGTCATGGGCTAGCTAGCACCTGCTAGTTTGTGAGACTTTTTTTGGAAATTGCTGAGCAGACACCCAATAGGAGCAGACAGAGCAGAAGTGCTGATCTCGCTTGATGCTTGTGGTTTTCCTGTTTTTCCATCCTTGACTGATCAGTGCAACAATAGACAGTTTAAAGTAGGAGTTTCAGTTGTCTGTTATTTGCCAAACAGTGGTTCCTGAAAGAAGTGATATCATCGAGGGACAAACACCCGTCATGGTGTTAGTCATTCTTTAATTTGTACATGCAATGCCCTTTAACCCAGATAGAAAGGGTAAACATGTTTTTTTGTAATGAGGCTGCTCGTAGAGCGAAGAAGCTTCAATTAACAAATAATTTGACTTTCAGATATCAATGTCATTTATTTTGCATATCTCTAAATATTAATACAATTCCAAGCCACAAGTCTGTATGATTATTGTTACTGGGATTTTGTCTTTATTTCTGTGAAGAGTTAAATAGGAAATGTGAAAACATAGAGAGGGGAGCGACATCCAACAAAAGTGTCCAGTCCGATTCAAACCGTGGATGATGACGTTGTAGCATCGTGCAAACTCAAAATTACTGACATAAAGCAAGCATTCATTATATTGGATTGATTCTCTAATTGTCAGTTCATGTCATCTTCATGAATTCATATCTTATAGTTTAGTCTTAATTCAGACATGTCAAAGTGGCTCTTAAACAGTTACCATGTCCTTGTTTTAAATAAATCTCAGAAAAACGTGTTCTGCTCTTTTCTGTTTCTTTATGAAGCAAATTATGTTTACTTTATCTTCCAAAAAAAGAAAACACAGCTGCAACATTGTGCAGCATGGATTCGAGTGGAGGGGTCAGATGAGAGGAGAGGAGATGAACGCGGGACAAATGGTGTCCTCTACTGGCCTCTGCTCTGCACTTCAAAGGAAAAGTCCTGCTGAGTCTGATAAGCAGTGACTTTTCTTTTTTTCATTTGAGTGAGTCTGAGTTCAGGACATTCACCACTATCTTTCCCTCTTAGGCAATCCAGATGTGTGGCAAGAGGAAAAGTTCACAATTTGGCTTTTTGCAACCTATAGCATCACAAAGTATTTTCTTAATCACTATACAACCCGTCAGAAAAATGAAATGTAAATTTAGGAAGACCCACACTGAATTGTTTCTATATATCTTTTTTGGGCACATTTTAATTTCTTTAATAGCCGACGGTGAGAGAGAGGAATTATTCGCTGCCAGAAACAAACATAGCGGTTCAATGCATCTTAAGAGGATGAACATGCTTGCAAACATATGCATGCATGTGGGCATACTCTACAAAAAAAAATATGAATATCGCTAATTGGCCGGTCCGAGCAAAGATGCATGACTTGTATTATGGTATGAGCCTAGATAAGGTTGAAATGATAGCATCACCATAAAACTAATCCAATTGAGGGTGCAGTGTTTCCAAATTCCTGCTTGGATCAAAAGAAAAGAATCTGGGAACAGATCTTTACAAGTCTGGACTAGCAAAACTACAGGGGTTGTAGAGGTTGGCCATCTTAAGTGCAAATGAAGAAAGGGAGACAATTGGGGTAGAGTACAAAACATAACCTTTTGTAAGATTACTTCTGTAAGACAGTCAAGGGGCCCCGGTGTTCAAAGCGGTCAATAACTTCTTTTAAATGCATTTCATAATTAGCCCCATCACCTTTTGCAGCACTTGCTAATGTAAATTGTATGATGAAAAAGTTTATTAGAAGTTGCTCAAGAGGATATTACTTTAGTCAGTTTATTTTAGACATTACAGCTGCTATAGAGACTAAATGTACAAAGGAGTAGCTTTGTGAAGTTTCAACTTGTGACTGAACCTCCTCTTAAATAGATTACTCAAGCATCAAAGAAACAAAATGTAAACAGGGGATATTTTCTAAGTTCTTTATTCACTCAGCACAGTGTGCTGACAATGAGCAGCATGGTGGGCATACGACACACAAGGGACACTAATGTCAGATTAAAAAGGACAGACAGCATTACACTCACTGATTGTCAATAAAAAAAAAAAGCAAATGCAAAAGTTTTACATTGTTCCGTGTGAAGCACAACAAGAAATGCACAGAATACAGCGGGACAATTTAGTTGCTCACTTCTCCAAAAACAAGCAGACACTTGTGCGGCCATCTTCTGATAAAAATCATTATTCAGTGCATTTATTGAAAAGAAATATGTGTGGACAGTAGTTATGTATACAACCAAACAAAATGCAGGAAGCTCAATACGAAACAGTGAAATGCAAAGCATATTACCAAAAATTGTTTCTGTTGCAAAGGCCGTTACTGACAGGGGAGCTAGTGTTCAGTGATCAAGGGAGGTGATGGGAGAAGAAAGGGCAACGATGCTGTAAAGAACCCAAACAGACAGCTGAAGGCCGTTATGTAAAAGACGCACCCAACCCCCGCCATCTCATCACACCCCTTATCCTGAACAATAGAGCACCCTAATGAAGTAACCCCCAACTCCACCCTTCTTTACCAGGGTATTAAGAACTCAGACTCTTCTTTATGAAGTGGCAGCGGTCTCCTTGACCTTCTCCATGATGTTCTCAACCTGCTCACGGATCTGGGTGGCATAAGGGGAGATCATCTCGGTCAGTTCGTCGATCTTGCCTTCCAGGGAGGTGCGCAGGTCCTGCACGGTGGACTCCAGCTGGGTCTTGATGCCTTCAGCCTGGGTCTCCAGCTGCTCGCCCAAGCCTTCAGCCTGGGTCTTCAGAATGGTGGAGATGTCAGTCAGCTTCTTGCTGGCGGAGTCACTGGCCTGCTGGACGTAGGGCTCAACATTCTCCCTCATGCTGTCGAAGTTCTGGGCGGAGCGGGACTGGATCTCGCCCAGGTAGGTGGCCACGGTGCTTGGGAGGGCAAAGGAGACATTTAGATTTCATGGAAAGAAAAACAAGTTGAAGTGTAAAACAAGTCACTCCACTTACTTGCGAATCTCCTCAGTGTCCTTGTTCAGGCGTTTCTTCAGCTTGTGGGAATAGGAGCCGATGCGGCCGCGAACATCCTCGGAGTTCTGCGCCATCATGGTCTTGAGCTCACCCAGATACTCAGTGCTGCGCTCCTTGGCATCCAGCATGTCCTTCTGGAGTTTGTTGGCCAGAAGCTGCAGGTCCTGAGAAATCTGTCCAGTGGAGCTAGCAGTGTAGGGGGTCAGCTTAGTATTGATGTCATCTCTATATGCGGTCAGCTCTGCCATGCTGTCGGTGATCAGAGTGCTGCAGGCAGGAGAACAAGATGGTCACACATGACAAATTAGGATTGTAACCAGTTCAAGGATGTGGGTTCTCAGAAGAACATGTTTGGAAATGAGACCAAGATAAAAGTGTGGAGGTGGAGGTAGTGAAACTAAGGATTAACTAAGCCTTGCCTATTGAAAACATGATGATAAGATAATGTAACATTAACTTACTCTAGCTCCCTGGTGAGCTGAGAGGCCTTGAGGTCGTGCACCACTGCATCAGCCTTTTGGTTCAGGTCAGCGATGTACTGCCAGAAACGATCCACAGTTTCTTCCCATCTTGTGGTGGCATCAGTCTGGCGCACAACACGGGCATTGCAGCCTAATATGGGAACAGTGGAAAGATTGGATAAATAAACAAATCTGATCAATGAATTAGTGTTGCCAAGCCGAGACCAAGTCAGTGCACTTACCAGTGATGACCGCCAGAGCAAGGATCAGAGCTACAGCCTTCATGGTTGGTGGTTGTTGGATAGACAGATACTGCTGCAAATTTAAAAAAAAATTAAAAATTAAAAAGAGGGTGGGGGGGGGGGGGGGGCATTAAACTGAAATTCTGCCATCAAGTATTACAGCTGAACAAACTTCCTCCTTGCAAGACTATAATGTTAAGCACTATATATATTTATACATATAAATGAATGATATATTAAAAAACATCAAGGTTTTAGTTTTTTCAATTAAAAAAAAGCCACCGTTTTGAATAAATATCGCCACGTGGTATAACTAAGCAGCATGACGATCTCAAACAAGAAATCCCGATTCTAACGTGGACATGAGCAGTCGCCATAAGCCTCGCGCCGTGCGGTGCGGTCCTACCACTCACCTGAGGGGTTGCGCTTCCTCTGTGCTCCCTGCATGGTGACTGTGGGTTTTTATACAGTGGCAGGAGACCGTTGCGCGAGGAGGGGGAGGGGTGGATGCCCGCGAGCTTTCACGTGGTGATGATGATTTGTCTGCACGGATTCCGGTTTCCCTCCACGCAACGCTTCACCAACACCGCGTCCGAAGTTCTCACAGGTTTGTATTGTTTGGTTGATTAAGCAATCTGGATGTCACGAGAATAACACGGTGGAAGTTTCACGTCGTGTTTTTTTTCTCCACGACTTACACAGCCTGCACAACAGTGAACCTTCCATGTGTTAGAAAAATAACAAATTACATTTTCAGAAGTTTTTGGGGAGCCTGCTTTACTTTTTTCATTATTTCTGTACTCCGAGGTTGGACTAGTCTTCATCTTTTACTCAAATTGTAGTCTCACTACAATGTGGTATACAATGTAAGATACTCCCATACAAGGCTGGTGAGATTAAGCTGTCAATCAGTTTTATAGTGCTTTGTTTAAATTATTACATAACCCGAGTCTGTAAAGTAACTATGGTGGCCAATGAAGCAATGTATTGGAGAATGAAACACTGCATTTATGTCTGGAATGTGGAGTTGGAGTATAAGATAACATAAAAAATTGACCAATTGAGCACAAACAATGAACCTTCAATGTGTGCCTAAATTCAATTGAGTAAATGTACTTTGTTAATCCCCCCCACACCCCTCCCCCCACCACTGAAAACAGAAATAAAAGCATTTATCAGAACAATAGTTACTTAGAAAGATGAACTATGAATCATGATTGCATCAGGATCGCTTCAGTGTCTGCCACAAATTGTAAATCGGTAGTGAAATCAGTGCTTCTGATTCTTCAACATATTTTGCTGCTAGTTCCATTATTCTTAGACACCTTTACTTTTAATACAGGGTGGTGTGCTACTTTTCCTCCATGTGCATTGCAGGTTTTGTGTTAAGTCACAACAACTTTGCAGGTATTTCTTTGATCCTGATCACCAAGTGTTCTCATGGGAATAATTCCCCTGACGCCTAGACGCGAATACCCTTTTACACTTGCATTGTGAACTAAATGATCTGCCGTTGCTGACCGTTGACACCCCAACTATCTACCCCCTTCAGTCACACAACCCCCAACACATATGGCAGGTACAAGAAGGATTACAAGTAATAAAGTACAGAGGGCATCAACTATTTGTATTACATGAAAACTGGACAATACAAAGTAAATTATACAGGAACCATGGAGGAAAAAAAACATATCTTTTTATATGATGTTTGTATACAGAGGACAAGAAATGAATAGGATTTATTTTTCATTGGGAGATTAAAGGGGATGTTTGATACAGAAAGAAGGTGTTTTACCTCATTTTGCAGAGCAAAACTGTCCCGAATAATCGTTGTTTCTTGCTCTGATTCGATCACTGACCTTTGCCCTTTAGGGGGCAAAGGTCAGTGTTGGGCTCTGTGTTGTCACCCAAACATTATTTTCTTTTCCTGAAAATCAACTTTACACAGGAACAAAGTTTAAATGGGTTGGCTTGGTTAGATAATTAGTGTGAGAACATGATAGCATTAGTGTGTGATAACCCAAAGGGGTCAACTGTGGGTTAAGGAGGAGATGTGTTGCAAACAGACAGATACTGTATGTTCAGCTAGATAACAAGTCCCATCCAGTTCAAACGCACAAACAAATCAAGATCAGTAATCTGCCTAAAACATTGTCACATAATGACTGTTTTTGTTTTGATTCCAGAACATGTTTGAGCTCCTCTGAAACATTCACCTACACCACTGAGCTGCATTTCCAGCATGGCGATAACAAACATTAACTACATATTTTGTGCGTGCATTCTGCAGCTATGTTGGACCAAAATGAGCAAACTATACGCACCAACAAAGGTCACAGGACGGCACAAACTCTGAATGGCATGCCTGACTTGGTTGAACGGGGGGGAAGTGAATCAGAGAGATTCAAGAAAAAGCAAGAGGTAATACAGTAAGGTATCACGCGCAGTCATCAAAACTACAGCGGCTTCTCCTTTTGCTCCACAATAACACAGGCAATGATTGACGTCTACTTAGATGGCATGAACAAACGTAACCCCAGCGAGATGACTGTTTCTGTCAGCTGGTTTGAAGAATGAGGTTTTTAGTTAAGATCTCATCCCTCCAAACAGGCGAAAACGAGTCAGTGAGGTTACTGCAGTTGAGTCTGTGGGTTAAACGTTTGTAATCAGGGTGTTCAAGTTCAAAATGGAGTGTTTTTCCTCCATCCATCTCAGAGTCAGCTGATGTGTGCAGCCTGAGCCAATTGTCTGAGCAGGGCTGTCGTGTTTATAGCACCGTCTCACTGGAATGAAGAGGTCCGAGGTTTGATGCATAGCAGCTCATGCGTGTCCATCAACAAAATTAACCCTGAGTGTCATTGCTGCATGCTGTCATTATTTTTTGGAGCCTCAGTCTCATGTTCAAGCAGAGAAGAAACTTGTTTCTTAATAATCACAAGTATTTTATTTGGCTGAGCATGAGTGGAAATCAGCATGAATTGCATTTAAGTAAGAATAGCTTGACATTTTAGGAAATACGTTTGTTCACTTTCATGCTGGGAGTTGGATAATAAGCCCAACACAACGCTTAGTGTCTAACTATGACAATGTGCATAGCTTACAGTCTCAGGGTTGCTAATCCCCCCCAAAAAAGATCACCTGTCTTGCCGTAGAAAGTAATTGTAAGTGATCTGCAGTCAACATGGATTTGTCTTTCTTATTTTTTGATCTATTGTGTCTTGTCTGATTACAAAGGCTGAAAAAAAAATCTTGTTGCTTTTCAGGTTTTTTTTATTTTCTTATAAAAAGGTGTAATAACGTTTTGAAGCTCAAAACAAATTTTCTAAAGCTTTAGGTACAAAGTGCAAACTGGTATCGTGACTTAATTATTGTAATACTGTAGAACACAAAGTAGAAGAAATGTTAAGCGTTGGATTCTTAATCCACTGAAACCCATTAAGTATTTGTATTAATAAATCAGGAACGGTATAACAATATATGATTTGAAATATGAACAGAAACCTTCACATAATCAGACTATTGTGAACTCAGTGCTGTGAGTGTGCTCGGGGGGTTAATTATGAGCATAGTCAGCGACAAATGGGGGCAGAACCGAGGAATGTTGTTTGCCACTGGGAAAGGCAGCGTGGGAGCAATCTGGCAGCAGGGATGGAGGCACAAAGGGGAAAATAAAAAAACAAGGTGGAAGCAGGATATGTTTATGTGAACTTCCAGACCTGCAAAGGCAAACCTGAACATGCCCTATCCAAGACCCACAACTTAATCGTACAGGGGCGTGGCAGCGGGGGGCAAGGTTTTGCAACATGAACCGAACAAACAAGAGAGGATTTATTCCCAACTTATTTTTATGTGGAGCGAAAGTTTAATGCTTTCTTGCTTCTGCCGAAAGTAACGGCTGGCCGCTATATAATATATAGGGATATATATTAGGGATATAATGTAGTGACTTTATATGTTCACTAGGTGGCACTAATTATTATCAAAGTCCAAAAATGTTCGTTTTTATGTTTTAAACAATGAAGAAAATATACTTTTTTAAAAGCTGATTATCAAACCATTTATTCACGTATACATGAGTAACCACGTGCCAGTAACCATATTGTAATTGCTTTTTTTCACATGTTTTTGTTTATTTAATGATACATTTGGCACCGAGCATCCACTCTCTAAAACTTCCCCAGGACTTTGTAAATAAGCAACAGACTGACAAGTTTATGTTATGCCTTTCATTTTCATAGTATAGAAAGATAACACAGTATCTGGTCACAGACCAACACCTTATCTTGTCTTTTAATACTTTAAATATATATATAGTTTAAGACAATTCCAACTTTCAATAGTAGTGAACTTTTGTTTTCACATTATTAAAACATGAATACGTTTTTGTGGATCTGGGCATTGTGTTTATTAGATGCTGTTCATTCCTGTATAAAATGAGGTGTTCTTAGTGGGCTTTAGCAATGAAAGACTCGTAGAGGGAGGTGAGCTGGGCCTGGAGGTCCTGGGCATAGGGGTCCAGCCTTTCCCTCAGCTCTTCCACGTATGGGGCAGCCAATTCTTTCACCTGCTGGGCTCTCTGGTTCAGCTCAACCTGGACCTTCTCCGTCGCGGGTGCCACACTCTCCTTGAACTCCTGCAGGTGCTGGTCCACCTTCAGCTTCAGGTCATCGGTGTAAGGCCCCAGCTGAGCCTGCAGATCCTTCACACTCTGCTCCAAGTTGGCCTTGAGCTCCTCACTCTTCTGCATCAGGGTGGCTCTGAGGGCCTCAGTGTCCACGGACTCTGCGTAGGGGGCCAGCTCCTGTTTGAGCTGCTCCACTCTCTGCTGGATCTGGGCCTTCATGTCCTCGGTGTAGGGCTCCAGCTTTTCCCTGACAGTGCTCAGCTCCTGGTTCACACGCTCTCTCAGCACATCAGCCTCTGTGGTCACTTTGGTGATCAGGTCCTGGGCTGCAGGGGGAAGCTGCTCCTGCAGGCTGACTGCATACTTGCTGGCGACATCGGCGCTCTCGGTCAGACGGGCACTAGACAAGAGAGGGAACAATGAGATAAAGTTTTACGTTTACTTCTTTTTTTTGTGAGATGGAAATGCAGTCAACAACGGCCCTAATGGTCTAGTCCGACATACCTGACATCCTGTCCAAACTGAGTCTTCCTGATCATGGCAACGGTGTCATCAGCTGTCTGGGTGGCCTTGGCCACATAGTCCCAGAAGGCATCAGTCAGCACATCCAGCTGTGGCTTGGGTGCATCAGCATAGAAAAGGTTGGCTTGACAGCCTGTTGAATAGACACAGAAACAGTTTGAAGAACAGCTCAACATATTTCAGCCTGATTTGAAATTGTAAGCCATTTATATTATTATATATTGAGAGCAAGGCATGCAGTTATTTTAAATAAATACTTTTTCATGCTCCAAAAATTAATAATGCTAATTTGTTATTATACTCACTGCTGAAAACAGCAAGGACGAGCACAGCAAAGACCTTCATGGCTCTTAGATCTGATAACAAAAGGATGTTATGGTTAGCAAAGCATTGTCACCAAGAAGTACTTCAAGTAAAAAGCTCATCTGCTACTTCAAGCTAATTCTTCATCATCTTACCTGAGTTTGCGAGTGTATCTGCGAGTCCACTTTGCAGCGCTTGTGCTCAGCTGGTGAGCGTCTGCTGCTTATATAGCAAGCCAGACTGTAACGATCCCAAAGTCCAGAGGTACAAGGGTAGTTAATTCATTGTCTTGCTGTCACCTTGACTCACCCTGCTGTCCTCACTGAAACTTTGCCATAAATTCTTGCCGTACACATGCACCAGCCCAAACTCTTACTCCAACGCACACACACAATGACATACTGTACATCATTTTACTACAGCTTAATAATATAAATGACAACTTGTCTGATTTCATTTTTTATTTGTACATGACCGAAATGAGTGTGTAATTCTTCAGTGTTAGAGTCTGACAAAATCCTTAAAGCCGAAATGTACTTTGTCCTCACAGGCCTGTCTGTTCATACAGATAGACCTGTGTGTAATCACTGAGCGACTCTTCGTAGCCACAGATAACACACACAACCTCTCTTCTTAATTTCTTTGATGTCCAGCTTTGATTAGATATACAGTGAATGTTTTATTGTTTCTATTCACTTGATATGTACCAGCTTACGTCACAGTGGCTCATGGTCCTGGTATGTGTCTACTCTGTGTATATTGGGCCAAAGGTTTGCAGACTCAAACACCTTCAGTCCAGATCAAACACATCATGGTCCACTTCTCTGAAACCATCTTTAAAGAGCAGCATAGTATTGTAATTTACTATTCTAGGACCATAAATTATCCTACACAGTGTCTGAGACTTGAAACGAGAACATATTATCGACAATATTTGATCATTTTTGCACTGAGAGTCTATTAAGACTTTTATACAAATGTGTTTCTGTATTTTATCTCCTGCTTCTTTTGGTATTGTCAATATATTTAAAATGTTATAGTAATAATTTGTACAGGTGAACAGTTTGAACCATGAAGCAGTTTTCAAAATGGACTTGTACTTGTAAAAAAAAAAAAAAAAAAAAGGAAGAAAAAACATTTTTTGATTTATTGCTAGTAGACAACATCTTAACATTAAGCATGACCAAGTGAGTATTGCTATTACATGACTTCAAATATTGGGCCTACTCTTCTGCCGTCACGGTGCATTTAGGTACACACTTAAATGCACTATACTGACCTCTAAAGCCCAGTTACCATAAACAGTATTAAGACAGACAGGCTTGTAAAGTTGAATTTGCGCACTGAGATTTGCCAAACTGAGTTACATTGAGAATCATGTCAGAAAATAAATATAATATCATAATTTCAAGTAAGGCGCCGTAAATCACTTGGTAGCAAACAGCTACAAATACGGAAAAAAATATTTAAAATGATGTGACAACAAATTTCAGTGGGGGTCTCACAGAAGACCCTTCAACTGCAAACACTGTCTCTTGTTCACTGCCATGATGTTCAGGTTGTGTACTGTACTTTCAAGGCTTCATGTTTGAGTCTGTGTTTTGTTGCATCCTGCTCTTTTAAAACAATCAGCCAATAGAGTTTTTCAACAAATTTTAGTATCTGACATGCTGTCATGTCAAAAAAAAGTGTAGGCACTCAAGCGTTCAAGAGGTGCGCTCCCACTCGTGTCCTGCTGAGGGAAATGTTTCTGTTATTTCAAAAATAAATGGTATCTCTTGAACGCTACATTTATTTTTTAATGCCACTTTCTCAGACAGAGTGAGAACACTAAGTGCTTTAAAATCTCCTTTCTTATTTTCCTGTTACTCTGAAAATAATTCTCTCCATCTGCCATGACGGCCTGAAATTTAAACCTGTTGGAATATATTCTACTATGCTATATTTGCTAAACTTTTATTAAAATATGACAATATGTATGATTAGGTTTAACATTTTTCACTGTAAAAAAAAAAAAAAAGTAGTGCCTGTGCTATTTTATACACGTTGTTTAACCCTCATACAAAGTCCACATGCCACGGTTATCTGAAGATCTGCAGGCTGTTTACACTGGACTACAAAGGTAGTTAATTGTTATTTACCAAATGCTTTCTAGAGAGGGATCAAAGATCAGATCAGTTGTAAGTTGTAAGAAGGTTTTATTGTCAGAACATTACCGAGAGCCACATCACCGCTTCATACTGTAAAGATTGTGTCAGTGTGTCTGCATCATAGCTTCAGTAGTCATGTGATCGTAGTCCTGAGAGGCCCCAGAAGCAGGAAGAGAGCCATTGTGACAACATGGAAGGGACTCTTGGACTTTGGGCTCTTGACTACAATTGGCATGCGGCTTCAGTATATATACATGGAAGTGCGAGTCTGAGGCACCTACAAACCTGCTTAACTCTCAGAGACAAACAAGCCAAGAGCAGGTGAGAATCACACTACACTCCAAAGAAAATGTTAATCAGCAAATTAATTATTGCAACATTTATACTGCTTCTTAAAGGTTAACAGGATCTTTTTTTTTTCAGCAAGACGCAGTCATGAAGGTGTTTGTTGTACTAGCTGTTGCAGTGCTGTCTGGTAAGTTGCAAGCTGTTTTCTTTGCTTGTCTTTTTATAGTCAAAGCTACAATACGGCATTCAGCAACTAAGAGCACTCACAATTAACTGAAGGCTGAAAATCTGCACTGTTCTCAAGCTGTGCTTGTGTCCATCCTTCAGGCTGTCATGCCAACCTCTTC
The DNA here is from genome assembly GCF_023055335.1 of Clinocottus analis. Lineage (NCBI taxonomy): Eukaryota > Metazoa > Chordata > Actinopteri > Perciformes > Cottidae > Clinocottus > Clinocottus analis. The sequence goes on along the minus strand of NW_027176251.1, from coordinate 8,458,282 downwards.
TATGCCGATGCACCCAAGCCACAGCTGGAGGTGCTAACGGATGCTTTCTGGGACTACATTGCCAAGGCCACCCAGACAGCTGATGACACCCTCCAGATGATCAGGAAATCACAGTTTGGACAGGAAGTCAAGTAAGTTGTGTGACAAAGCACCATGATGATTTGCTCTGTTAGTGAATTGTGTTACACAGTGTATGAGATTGGTATGTATTGCACAAACCTCTTATGCTCTATCGATTACTGTGTCTGTCTTCTAGTGCCCGCCTGGCAGACAGCACTGACATAGCCAGCAAGTATGCATTCACTCTGCAGGAGCAGCTTCCACCTGCAGCCCAGGACCTGATGGCCAAGATCACAGCAGAAGCCGATGTGCTGAGAAATGTGCTGACTCAGGAGCTGAGCACTGTCAGGGAAAAGCTGGAGCCCTACACCGAGGACATGAAGGCCCAGATCCAGCAGAGAGTGGAGCAGCTCAAACAGGAGCTGGCCCCCTACGCAGAGTCCATGGACTCTGAAGGCCTGAAGACCATCCTGATGCAGAAGAGTGAGGAGCTCAAGGCCAACTTGGAGCAGAGTGTGAAGGATCTGCAGGCTCAGCTGGGGCCTTACACCGATGACCTGAAGCTGAAGGTGGACCAGCACCTGCAGGACTTCCAGGATAGTGTGGCGCCCATGACTGAGAAGGTCCAGGGTGAGCTGACTCAGAGAGCTAATGTGGTGAAACAGATGGTAGCCCCTTATGCTGAGGATCTGAGGGAAAAGCTGGACCCCTATGCCCAGGACCTCCAGGCCCAGCTCATGTCCCTCTATCAATCTTTTGTCGAAGGCAACTAAGTCAACCTCAACACCTGCTCCGTCATTTATCAAAAAGCATGAAATATCTGAATTGTACTATAAACTATATTTATTACTTAGTGCAAAGCAAACTTCTGCACTCGTCAAATATGTAAATATTACTGTTGTGAACTTTGTGACTGGAATGTAGTTTTTTTGTAATTTCTGTAAGTTGACACAAATAAATAGAAGAATCTGAAGAAGGTGTATTTGTAGTCTGTAATAGAATATTACGTAAATGTACAACCGGGGGGGTGACAGAGTCAGTGGGCGACCCGGGCTCTATTCATGAGCCCGACTGCCGACAGGAAAAAACTTCTCCACATAAAAACCCTGTTCTGAAATCAGACCAGCTCATGTAACAGTTCTAGCTAAGTGCATTTACAACGTCCTATGGACCTCTATTACAACCATCTTTTCATCTCCACAAGCACCGATCTGCTCGTCACACCAGCAGCAACAGTTGAGGAACAACCTTCTATCTATATCAAAACAACAGTTAACATCTGTTTGTCACCACAGTGATCAAAGCAAGATGTGTCTTGTTCTAAAGAAACGTGTGCGTCACAGAACACCTCCCTCCTCTCAGCGGTCTGAGTTGTTGTTTGAAAGGAACAGACCTGCGTCTACTTCCTGTATTAGAAAGTGGCCGTTGGGCTCAATGCCTTAACGATGCCTTTTGGCTGCTTTGACTAACAATTCGGTGTGAATAGTTATCCTCTGTGCCCACACAAGTGCTAATTAGGTGTTAAAACCACCTGATGCATGAAAACGTGAGATCAGATTTGCATTTGTAAAGTCTCGGAAAGCGTTGCTGTCGTTTGAACAGCAGTGATCTCACTGAATGTAGCACTTTAAATTGCTGCAATCACAATAAGGGGAAGTGTAATTCTAGGGACTTGTAGAGTACAATAGGACACAAGGCTTTATCTTATAAGTGCCTTACCTTTTACTCACTGTAGCCTGATAGCTAACTATTCCATGTCGACCCCTTCATCCCACAGTCAAGTTTATAATATGTGATATTACTTGAGATATCTGGATATCTCACATTTCCTTCAGTGCAGTGTTGTTGTCATTGGACTCTGACACTCCATGTTGGATGTTGGCACTGTCAATAGTAGGAGGTTAAGGCGGTATGCTGTATATTTACAACAAAAAGAGGTTGTGCAATTCTAGGTTTTTATGACATGAATAATTGTTTGGTTTTGAAATTTCAAAATTCCATCAAAATGAATATGCCATTTTAAATTGAATAAAATGAGAATGTGTCAGATTTTTTTCTGCGCAAAACACTTTTAATTGAAATGTAATGGGAGACATCCATAACTGAGTTGTCTATTCCGCTCTCACATTAAAATGGTCAGACACGTTTCTCACAGACATTTCTTGATTTTAGTGTTGACACCATGAAGGTGCAGTTATATGGCAAGTGTTGACAAGTACCCGATGAAGAACACCAGTCTGAATCTGGATTAAGAAACTAAACCGACACGAGCGAGGACATGTTAGGACACAGGATGAATACTATTCGTCTCCTGCGAAAAAACACCACTTTAGTAGTCCCACCATCCCTCTATATGTTTTATGTAATAATTATACTCTATCAGTGTTGTGTACCTTCGGGATTGCTTGTCAAAACACTTAAACACTTGAAGCTACTGTTTATATAGTTTGATAATACTTTCTCCGGGAGGTTTTCTTTTCACTTCACGTATAAAAAGGTTCCACTTTCAATCAACAGCTACAAGCCTAAAAAAGGAAGTATTATTCAGAAAGCAATTTGTTTTGGACTTCAAAAATACTGGAAGTGTATGTATAACATGGCCATTGTAAAGCAGGGGTAGATGATTTATAAAAAGTATTGTCTATGAATTCCACAGGTTGGGTTTGTCTATTTATCTCTTAAATATTGGTTTTAGCAGTGGACTTGAGCAACACATGAGCTGCCAATATATAGCAGTGGTAGAAAGAGATTGTATAAGTTTACACAACCACTGTCATTTTGAGGTACTTAGTTTACTTTAGTACTTCCATTTTATGCTTTTGTATACCTTAACTTATTACTCCAATTTAAAGAATTTTTTTTTTTTAAATCTTTAAAAAAAAAAAAATCTTTTTAAAAAAACACCACACTGAGTTTGTGGGGGGGGTTTACACAAGTTGCCTTTAGCCAGAATCCTTGCCAAATGATTGTTAAATTCTGCAACATGGAGAGCTGGGATGTATAAAAGAGGCTAGACTGCCACCCTGTGGTGAAACTGTGACAGGTCAGAGTAAGAGCTTGAGTGGGAATAAGGTATTGGTGGCACATAAATAACATACATTTAGTGAGAACTAAAAGTCCAATTTAAAACTTATACCTTTATACGTTCTAAAAAATGTATATAAAAATATGCAATGAAAATGTTATAGAATGCTTAAAAGAATGTTATGGTAGGTAATAAATACTATGACATTTTATATAACAATATTAGGACTCAATATACTACGACTGACATGTACTTTGACATTAATTATAAAAAATATTTAATATAATATACTAACCATTTATGATATAATAAACTTTGCCCTTCTACATTATATAAAATTATTCAAGACATACTATGAGCTGGTTGCAGTAAAGTCAATCAGCACAGTTCCATACTATATTTATTATATCACAGATATTGGACTCTGTCTTCGCCCATTGACAGCTGGGATCGGCTCCAGCGCCCCGTGACCCTAAAGAGTAGAAGCGGTTTGGATAATTGATGGAATGGATATTGGACGTGCCGCGATAAAGCATTCCTGTGCAAGCAGAGGGGAAAGTTTCTGCTGATATTAAAGCTGGGCTGGCCAGTTTTTAGGAATTTCAGGCATTAAAAAAAAAAAAAAAAAAATCCAGCCTTCAACAGGAGACTTTGGCCAATCACAGATAAATTCAGTATCAATCCTTTTGGCTTCGTTCCCCTCAAAAGCTGAAAACCTCATTAGGCAGAATAAATTAGTAAAGTAAACAGGAAGGTATTTCGCAAAGAATCACAACCACAGAGCTAACGTTAGATGCTAGCTAACCCAGTGAGGGCAAACTGTCTCATTCCCTCATCTTTTTACCAATGGGATGATGTTTGAAATTAATGACGAGAACAGTACCCAAAAAGCTTTCCGTTTGCAGCGTGTGCCTGTGCTCATAACCTGGTAATGAGCAAATATGTCCCAGTTCATAGAAGCAATCCCAACACCTACTTTTACAAAACATTATCACATTTATTTTAATCATCATACATGACCACCATATATTATGTCTAACCACTTGACTTGATTTTCACATCACATGTTCTCATGCATCACTGATGCCCTCTGGTATACATCTCTCTAGCCTTTGGGTACAACCAATACACCGTAAAGGAAAGACATTTGTGCTACAGAATGTAGGCATGGCTCGGCCAATCCTGGCTCCTTTGTAGTTGCCTTTGTCTCTCCGTCTGCCCCAGAAATCACAGTTGTGAGAGAGTCTCTGAATCCAATTTCTAAAACTTAGTCCAGGTTCCTGTGTGTCTCTGTGCCGGTTCAAGCTGTGGCCTGCGAGGTGGCTCCAGGCAGCCCTCACCCCTCTAGCCGATGGTGACACCGAAGCCACACTGGAACTTATGCTTGCGGTGGTTGAGGAAAGCCCCGAGGGCCAGTGTGAGAGGCAGAGGCAGCAGCTTCTTTTCAATTGTCGCCCCAACCATCCAGTTACTGTCAACTGTGCCTGCGGAGAAAAAAGGTGAAAAAGTGGAAGCACTCCTTTTAAATAGAAACATATTTATTTTTGCAATTTTCTAATGAGTACAGGTAGTCACTTTACTATGAGTATTCATGCTGTACTATTTACCTTTAAAGAGAAAGTTAGCTTTGGGAACGTCCAACTGGTAACCAAAGGATGTTGTGGTGTCTTGCATCCTTGTGTTGGCTTCAAATTCAACTCCTATCTGCAACTGTATTAGAAGAGAGAAGCTAAAGGTTAGCACAAGTACTCCAAGGATATCTAAATACAAGACGTATTCCCTGCTGTGATAATGCAGTGGAGGAATAGTAACAAAGGTAGAATGTTGTACTACAAACAATTTAAGACTGCTAAAGCTGAGTTTTTGCAATAATTTTTGCACAGAACAGGGATTGTGGGTTGCCCATTGCTAATATTTTGATGTGCTTTAGGAAAGGACCTCTTGACGGCCAGTATAAACAGGAGGAACAACAGTGACTAAAAACTTTCAATGGACATATGGTCAAGTGAGGATTGTTTGAAGACAGACGAGAAAATGTGAACCTACCCTCTAAGATAATCAGGTATTTGAGCAGTATTGGAAGACAAACCATGAAAGACACACAGAGACACACAGACACTTTTAGGCACCTGATCAGTGGCTTTGTGATAGTAAGTAGCATGACCCCCTGCCGCTCCCAAAGTCAATGTAGCAACATAGTTGTCCCCTGAGGAGAAATAAAAGGGATTTAAACATCCATAAAATTAAATTAGGCAACTATTTATCTAAAACCAGGTCACACTACAGAAAAGGTAATTAATGTAAACAATCTAAATGATTTACCTGTGTATCTGCCCAGGAGGGAGGTGACCGCTACTTCCTCCCCCGGTCTCCTGTGGTACACTACCTCCCCACCGAGAGCCAAAGCTGGTGTGATTGACTGGAGATAGTGGCCCACCAAAATGCCTGAGGGAAAGTAGTAAAACACCCATAATTATATACAGGACAGTCTCTTCTCGTCCATTGTTTGAAATGCATGATGGGAAACATACAAACTTTAGTCTCGAATAGTGATGCGCAGATCCAAGTAAGCTTACTTAAAAATATTACAGGATGGCGGGTCAAGAAGTGACAAAGCAGCCATTCCTCTTGCCGATTTCAACAGAGATTTGTTTTTCCTAATGTAACATTATCACGGAAATGACAGGATACACAAATGCTTTTAACCACAGGTGTAATGTGCCAATCTTTTTCGGTGTTTAACCTACAATTTACAAAGTTTGGCCACATCCGATTAGGCTGTTGGAGAATAAATGCTACAACTCTGTCTCCAAGGCTCAAGACATTTATTTTTGGGCCACGGTCAAAAAAGGGGTTTCAACTACTCTGAAGTCTATAAACCAAGACTACATGTCCATGATAACTTTTACAAATTACCTTCTTGCAATACTAATTTTCACAGAACAGAGCCTGAACGCATCATAATGTAACCAAACAGAAGCTTGGTTCTAGTCTTGTCAATTAAGATAAACACGCATTGGTTGTTTACAATGAGATCAACAACGAGCAGAGCATCAATGTTGATCATTATATACCAATATTCAGTTAAATGTGATCAGGACATAGTTAGCAAAACTTGTTTTTCACACTGCGGCGATTAACGTTAAACTGTGTAATTAACTAGGTGGTTAACGCGCGTGCCAAACAGCAAAGTGCATTCCATACTGATCACGGATCAACCGTGGTCCGTTACACCACTACTTATCAGTGGGCTGACCCTTAAAGTAGACCAGCTGTTCTCATTTTTGCCACTCCTGAGTTTTAGAGAGACAGCGAGTGCGATCACTGGCAGCGGCGAGTGTGTGGCAGGCGGCAGCCAGGTGTTAGGACTGTGGTGACTAAAATTCTAAAATTAAGGACTTTATTTAAATGTATTCATTTGATTTATAGAGTCACATCTTTCAAAAGTTTTTTGTTTTAAATCCAGCCTTTCTACTTGAAAGAAGAAACCATACGTATTATTTATAATTATTCCGAAACTGCAACCATGGTGTACATGGATGCAGTGTTTGGATGGACGAGGATCCAGATACTGCTGTTAACATTGTTATTAGTTGTTAGTATTAGCATTGGAAATGAACTACTGCTTCTATTATCATTATTATTATTATAACTATATCCACTGCTGCTGCTGGCTCTACCCACTCAGCTTGTCAGCTTCTCGATGCATGACGTTTGCTTGCCACTGTCTAGGTACTTAAATGGCACCCCGTCGCAAACTCGTCACGCCGCAGACTCGTCGGAAACGCGCTATAGACCCATCGCAGACAGGCCAAAGACTTCTCGGAGACATGTCGCAGACTCGTCAGAGACTCCCTGCCTGGCTGACGCCTGTCACACACTTGCCAGTGCCAAAAGAAGGAGCTGAGCCTTTCTGGAGTTTTGATGGAGCGGCTGCTTGGTCAGTCTACTTTATGGCTAGTTCGAAGTAGTTTGAAAATGTTTACACCTGCCCAACTCTAGAAACATGTATATTTGTATCAGTATAGAAACTCAGGTATCGACTCCAACAATGACCAGTTGCACTGCATTTAATTGTGTGGATCTGAGGTCCTACAGGATGTTAGTGCCATTGCTTTCTGTGTCATCCAATACACCTGTAGTTCAGCCTTTTAGGCATCCTTGATGATAAGTAGCTTTAGACAAATTAGTGCGGAAAACACAAACATAAAAAACATCTGTTGAACTTATGAGGCATTACTAACAAATAATTCATACCAGATCCAACAGTTATGTCTGGATTTCCGAGTGTCACGGCGGCGGTGAAGTCTTCGCCACGCCACTCCATGTCACACTGCCAGTTGACAAACTTATGCTGCTGAGTCTGCAACGCACAAAAAGTGGAACAATAAATATTCTGAGAGTGGAACTACAATGTCAGTGACAACGCTGAAAGAGAGACTTGGCATCTGTAAGGCCCCTCTAAAAAGTCCACACACCTGGATGGCTATTTTGGTGCGCACAGCAGAAGCGAGCTGGTGGATGATCTGGGCATTCAGACTACCAGTATTGTCCATATCTCCAACCATGACTGGAAACGACTTTGGGGAACAAAACACACAATCATCAGTATTCAAGTTGAGCTTCATTCGACACCAGTTTGAGTGCTTTTTTGTGGGAAAACAAAGTATGTTATTTCATTTTAAACCCTATTAAAACAAAAAGTATCATTAAAATTATCTAGCTTCACAGTCAGAAACCACTAAGTGGCTTAATATTATAAATATAGCATTTTCCAGCTCTTTTGTATTGTACTACCATGTGTAGTTCATTGGCACAGCAAGGATGTGAGCTGGGCTTTATCCTATAAGTCTACCTTTGGTTTCAAATTTTCATTCTTACAGCAAAGTACAAAGTGCAACAACGTCCATCTATTGTCGAGTGGCTAAGTTCAAATGACAGACTTAAGCAAGAGCCCAAATCATATGTACAGTGCCCATCCCTTTTGTATACAGATATCTGCTGCTTTTTTCTACAGATAACTATATTCGAAAGCAGAATGATGTCATGTGGCTTCTTTGTGCCATGAATGTAAAAAAATTGTCAACATATAATAAATGGCAACAGAGTTTTAGGAGTTTAAGATGGGAAAATTATAATTACCTCTGCAGGTCCAGTTTGTTTAGTGCCTACATAGGTGGAACCAAATCGATATCCAGAATCACCAAGAGTACTGAGGGTAACGGTATGGCTGACCTGGAAGTGGTTACTAAGGCCCTTGTTGACCACAAGCCTCACCCCTTCCATTTGCAGCGGAAACACCTCTAAAACAGAGAGAGTGCAAAAAAAGATCAGACAATTATTCATGCCAATAGTCATCCTGGTATTATAACACAACAACTTACTTATAAACATAAAACATTTGAAAAATAAACTATAGCATTCAGAAGTTGCCATCACAATGCATCCGCTGATTTTCTAACCTTTACATTTGCGGTGGCACTCTTCATATGTGCCTGGGTTTGCAAGTGGGGGTTCTGCATCTGCCGTTTGCTGGCCAGATGTTGGAGAGACAGACGACAGTGGGGGCATCGTGAACCCTGGAGGGACGGAGGCCAACCCTTGGACCCCTTGACTAGCTCCAGCCGCAGCTGGGGCAGGACTGGGGGAGGCGGCAGCCAACACACTGCCCATACTCTCTAACTGCAACAACACACTAGGGAAGAAAGCGATAGACAGTGGATGAATAAATTATGTATATATATATTAATGTCATCCTATCACACAGCTGCAGGCTACCGTCTGTAAAAAATAAAAAAATCCCTGAATAGGTGGGAGACAATATTGAAAAAGACCATTATTAGCTGATTGACTTGCGATGTTTTGATATGAAGACATCGATCTGCTTTGTATACACAGTCAGCATACTCAGTGCAGTTAGCTCACGTCCAGCTAACATTAACTTGAGTAAACTAGCTTCAGTGAGCGATCTGCACTAGTGTCCCGACAGGAACTGCAACGTTAACTGTAACGTTGCAGTTCCTGTCGGGACACTAGTCCCGACGGGTTGCAACCAAGGCCCAGTTTAATCTGAGGCTCCACATATAACATAACTAGATTGCAATACAACCTGGTGACCACAAGACATATTGAGCATCAACTTTGGTTTGTTATAATAGATATGTCGGCAACCGATAAAACCATCCGGCGACAGCATTTAGCTTGTGAAGGCTGATAGCAAGCTAGCAGGATTGGTTGGCTGGTTAGCTAGCATACTCGGGGACGTTAGCCATGTGGACTCAACCACGAGATCCATTAGTCTTCTAATGGAAATTACAGTAACTGGGAATACAATAAGTGGCATTTAAACACACTCGACAATCTTCTTCTTATGAAAGTAAACTTGAAAGTTAACGTTTTAGCTACTCACGCTGACGGTATGTGTCCTGGGTAGTCAAACACCGGCAAAGTTCACAACGTCAGTCCGTGACCGTGGTCAAGTGCCCGCCCATTCCCCGAAAGTCATCCATTGATTGGCTGATGTGTCTCCAATGTCAATTGCCATTGGCTTAATATACAGCTGGGACAGGCCTCTCCTGATGACGTCACCTAGAGTTCATTCGCGTAACATTCCATTTCATTCAATCTCCTGCTGAATGACAGTCCAAGGGTACGCCTGTTTAAGGTGGCATAGTTCACGACTGCCTTTACAAAACATATACCTGTAGGGTATATTTTATACAAATAAGCACATGCATTTTTGTGGATGTGTTTTAAAGAAAGTCAGTGAAACACTAACGTTTGAAAAAATATAAATAAAAAACGCATGTCCTGTGGTGTCACATTGGGTCCGGTCTCCAAATGGATTAAAATGAAGTTAGGTGCCTAGAAATGTGGTGAAAAATTAAAAAGTCCAAGTGTGGGGTTTACCCCAATATCCTTTGTTAGAACAGCTCCTGGCTTGGTAGCGTATGAGCATAATTCAACAAACATTTACAAAAAGCACCGACCCACTAAATACACAACTATTAAGACAAAAAGAAAGGAGGAGTCAAATCAGTTGGAGTTTAATGCATTTCGGGCGCTGGCATTGACACATTTAACAGAAAATTGTTGCCTGTCTGTCTTTCTAGTTGAAGCAACTGGTCATCAAGGTACTTATTTCTCAAGAATACAGTGATGGAACAAAATGGTCTCAGGTTACAGACTCAGAGAAAATTGTTATGTATTGATTGAAGTCTGTAAAAAATAATAATTGGGGAAACAAAATATATCGAGGGGGAAAAAAAAAAAGGAAGCTGGAAATTGTATAGTTTTAAAATTTGAAATACTTAAATCTGTGACATTGTGCTTAAATCAAAAAGTCCAAGGCTGTAATATATTCTGACAACTGTAACTGTGCTTTTTCAAAACTGAAACCAATGAGGAAATGTTGGGTGCCATTTTACTGACAATACAAAGTTGGGATAAGCGTCTGGGAAAAGTAAGCGGTTTGACGTTACACTAAGGCACTTTGAGGGGAGGAGGGACAGAATCTACATTGACATACGGAACAACTTGGCCAGTAACAACTAAGCAAATTAAGGCCCCATCTCATCCTGTCATGTTTATTACTGAAAACCTCACGACTTAACAAAATGCTGCCTGGTGTTTGGACTTTAAAAAAAAAAAAAGAAGAAAAAGGGGATCAAAGTAATTTCACAATTAAATACTGACAGTCATTATTGGATCTGTGCTTTTACAAAATGCACTACAATGTCACTGACATTACACTGCCGTCTTTAAATTCTTATTTCCACAGTTAACACTTTCAATATAAAAAAGTAACAATTTCACCATCAGCGGCACAGTTTCAGATGCTTTACTGGAACACCATAGCAGCCCTTTTTTTTTTTTTTTTACCTTCGCAAAGAACAAAGTGGTCATTTTGGTTTCTGAAGCAATCTCTTGTATTACTTTTGTAACTGTCAGCTCTCCCAACTTCGAATTTTTTTAACAAAAAAGAAAACAAACAAAAAAGGATGGATGTGTACAATCCGCCTTATCTCTGCTGCATTCCCAAATGTCAGCAAGGAAGTTAGTCTGCAAAATTAGATTTATAACCAACATGGAATGATGGCAAAAGTTACAAAAACAACTACACTCAGTGGCCTCATAATCAGGTGCACCTGCTCACTGTCTAAATCGGCTACTAAATGCAAAAACTATTCTGACCAAACATCTGAATAGGAAAGAAATTGACTGTGGAATGATTGTTGGTGCCACGTCCTTGAATTTCCACACTAGTCTAACAGGTTTACAGGAAACAACAACAAAAAAAACACCCATGAGTGACAGCAAAAGTGCCTTCTTAATGAGGGCGGTCGAAGGAGAATGGTTAGACTGGTTCAAGTTGGCAGGAAGGTGACTAGATAATCACTATGTGTCAGAGCAGAGGTATGCAGACAAGGAGCTGGGCGAAAGACGAGCTCACCTACCCTGCACAGTATATATGAACGGATAGATGTCACCTGGCCATGCAGACGACAGGGTCAGAATTTGGTGTAAACATGAAGTTAACACTTAAAGCTGTGGTGGCAGCATAATTAATTGTACACTGGCACACGTTTGGCCATTTAATACTAACAGAGCATCATTTAAAAAAGGAATGATTGCAGCAGCTTTTAAATCCCTGGCATGACAAATTTCTCAGGTGTATCCATTAAAGTAACTGTGGGAAGAAAAAAAGAGTGGGTTTCTTTAAGTCATCTGCGCTAAAAGACATGTCAGCAGGATCTGCACAGCAAGGATGTGAGCTGGGCTTTATCCTATAAGTCTACCTTTGGTTTCACATTTTCATTCTTACAGCAAAGTACAAAGGGCGACAACGTTCATCTATTGTCAAGTGGCTGAGTTCAATGACAGACTTAAGCAAGAGCCCAAATCACACGTACAGTGCCCATCCCTGGCATTGTGGCAGAAAGTTCAACTGATTGAAGTTGCAATGGGAAGATACCAGTTTCCCAACATACACACAGACAGAACTGGAGATTATTGTAAACTCAAACTGGAAATGAAAATGAATCTAAATTAGACCATTGGGAAAGAAATCATCCCTTGGAATCTTGTGTCATGCCTCGTCAATACTATGTGATGAATGCCAGGCGCCGCATTTCTCCTGAAAAATACAAAAGCAGAAGACATTTCTGAAAACAACCATGTGGATCAGTCACAGCTGAAGCAAACCTGCAGAGCGGATATGTGTGCTGATCAGCTCTGTGCAAATCAATGTTGACTGCCGATTGACAGCCTGAGGACAACAGCCTTTAACCGTTCACCTTTAAATCCTGTAAAACTTTAGTTAAGAGGATATTATTCATTAGCAAGATTGTACTCCTCTAAGCTAAAGTAGTGTTTTGAATAGACTTTACTCTTAACATGTCCACTAAAATATTTGTTCACACACAAACTCGAGCTGCCACTAAACTAAAAATGCAGCTGAAATGTGTGCTGTGAAGTGTTCAGGAGAACAGACTCTAGAGACACCCCAGCTCAAGATTAGTTAATTTGTGTTCAACAATAAAACTGGTTTAATGCTGAATCCTACGATTAAATGTTTTATTTTCAAATCAGAAGTTATTTCTGAGCAATTAAAAAAGAAACTAACCATTTACTCAGATTGCTCCCAGTTCCTTGCTTTTGGCTCCACCGCCATCGTCGTCGTCTGCATCTGGGTCAACTGAGTGAAACTCTGCCACATACAGGCTCTTATCAATGCAACTGGGGATGGGCTTAATGTCAGTGACCAGTTGATCCTCAATGTTCTTCAGGTTGTAGCGATCTTCTGAAGTTATCAGATTGATGGCCAGACCCAGATGACCGAACCGTCCTGTGAGAGACGAGACATAGTTACGCTCGTATATACCTTTAGCAGTAGTGTAATGAAGCCGAGCTGGGTATGCTGGATTCGTTAAGAGGTAGCTGTGAAACAAAACCTATTGTTGAAAATGTGAGTATTTAAGAAAAGGTTAAGCTTACCTGATCTTCCAATGCGGTGAAGGTAGGTCTCTGCATTTTTGGGGAAGTCAAAGTTGATGACCACATTTACTGCCTGAATGTCAATTCCCCGAGTGAATAGGTCTACAAGAAAATATGAACATAAGTGCAACTTACTGACCAAAACTAAATTGCCATTTTTTTAATATATAAAAATTAAAAAAAATCCTGAACTCTCTTCACTTACCTGTGCAGACCAGGTTTCTGCACAATCCATTCCTGAAGTCATGGAACACACGGTTCCTGTATTCCTGCATCATCTTTGCATGAATGTAGAAGCATGAGTACCCAAGTTGGGTGATTTTCTTGGCCAGAAGCTCAACCCTCTGGGTTGAGTTGCAGAAGATGATCGACTGATTGATCTGAAGCTGAAATAAAAATGTATAGATCTATGAAAATTGATGACAGAATGCCCGCTGTCTCTGGTGTCATATGGCTTACTTAAGCCACAGTGTGTGCGCACACACACACGCTTTTTAAAAAAAAATTAAAGGCCAAACTCCCATTGTCATAGCATTTTGAATCAAATTCTAGTCATATGGTATTCAAATCATTGCTCTAATATGAGAGCAAATCTCTCAGAAAGAACGAGCACACTTAATCAAATAGAACTAAAAGTTTGATTACATTATATTTTGGAAGTAGGCGTTAGCAATACGGATTAAATTCTTGATCAGAAAAATCTAATTTTATATCGCAGTATTAATACACATATGGTAATAAATATTGTACATTTTCTATCAAATAAATTGTAAAACTATTAATCAATGAATTGAATCAGTCTGGAAACTTTCAACCAGAGAGGGTGGAGTAACACTGCCTTTTCAGCAGCTTGTTTAACCACTCGGACAAAAGAAAACCAGACACTTAATGATGAAACCAAACTAAAACTACTGGATATCAGGGCCTAAACTTTGAGACTTTGTTTCAAACTGGCACACACTTACCCTAGAAAACAGTGTGTTGAGACAGTGAACCTTTTGTCTTTCTGTCACATACGCATAGTACTGAGTGATGCCCTTCAAGGTCAGTTCCTCCATCAGGTTGATCTCATAAGGCTTCTTCAAGTGCTTACTCTGGAAAGACAGTCAGTGTATTAAGAAAACAAGATTTTAAAAAGTTGTACCTCTTCAGAGAACACTATTCCTGTACGAGTTCTCACCATGAATTTTTGCACACTGATGGGAAAAGTGGCAGAGTAAAGCAGAATCTGACGATCCTTTGGCATGAAGCTGATGATATCTTCTATCAGCACCACAAAGTCCTGGGAAAGCAGCTTATCTGCCTGAGTGAGGAGATATTTAAAGAAAAGGCTATTTTATAAGAACACAAAAATGAACGTGTACTCAAAAAAAAAAAAAAAAAAAAATGTAAAAGACAAACCTACCTCATCCATCACAATCAATTGGGCCTTATCCATTTTTGCCACACCCTTCTTGATAAGGTCTAGTATCCTGCCTGGAGTAGCAATCACTACATGTACTATTAGGAGAGGAGAGAGCACAAATAGAATAGAACAACAAGTTCCACCGAGAACCACTGCAAAAAAAAGGGACATACTAAGTTCAACAGAAAGTTGTGTCATTAAGCGAATATTTAGTGCTGTCGATATAGCCTTAAATTTTGTAAAAAATTAGGGTTTGGGCAAAAGGTAAATAGAAATTCACTGATTAATCGCATTATACACCAAATTCAATAATGAAGTAAAAACTAGTGTACTGCACGCTTTTATTTTAAAGTAATGTTATCAGAACAATATAACAGGCACTCTCGAGCCATATCAAGTTAACATACATAGTATATGAATAAGTTTTTTTTTTAATTTTATCCGAACAGAAATATTTGTATTTTATCAGGGAACAACAGTGTGTTCAGTAGTAAGGGTCCTTGTTAGGGACAAGCCACTCCTTCTTTTGTCCATATTCAGTGTGTTGCTTACCTTAAAAGATGTACGTTAAAGACCAGCAATTGATTAACTTTATACAAAAGCAATAAGTGCATTTCATGTTTGAGCGCATTTTATGTTATTCTTATGTGTGGAAAGTTCTCCTCTTTGAGAAAGAGTAAAGATCCAAAAGTGATAGTGACTTAAATTTCTCCGCCATAGTGTTATCAGACCGTGGGGTTAGGAGCTTTGCTAAGTCTACAACCGCGTTTTAAAAATATGTGTAGAGGAAAGCAGCTCACTGAGCCACTAATACTGACACAATCTGATGCTCACATATCTACTGTCTCATTCTGTTTGGTTTTGCAATTTGATTTTAGTTTTCCAAAATGAGCTATTTAGTAGTGACTACATTTTTTTTGCACAGATAGAATTGTGATTTCCATTTTTTTTGGTCTAGTGGGGCAATCTGATTTAATTGAAAGTTATTGTTCTTTATTTTGTTATTTATAAAAGCACAGATGGAGTCACAAAATTATGTTATTTACAGAAAAAGCAATGCTTTTGGTGTTTGTGTCATTGTTGGTGTTGTCTCCCCCCCCCCTCCCCTCCCACACACTCTCCCGAAGCTGTAAACCTAGGGGAAACACGGTCTTGAATAATGACAGCACAAGTACCTGTCTCATCCAGACGCATGATGTCATCCCTCAAATTGGTGCCACCCGTGGTAGCCATGACTTTGACACCACCCAGGTGCTTGCTGAGCTGAATGCTGATCTGACTCATCTGCAGGGCCAACTCTCTTGTTGGCACCATCACGATGGCTGGATTAAAACAAATGTAACCATGGTCAAATAAAAAGTGTTAGGCATGTGACAAAAACATTACTGTATAACTTTTATATGATTTCATAATGCTACTACAATCAAAGTCGATGTTTATACATCTTAAATATCTGTTGGACGTCTGCAACTGTCAAAATTATCACTATAAGGCGGTGAGTGGTTGCGACTTTTTCATTGCCCGTCGTTTTGGACGGACAATGTTGCAAAAATGTCACCATATTTATCTGTCATTTACAAGGAAGAAGATGAAAGATTGTTTTTTCATCACAGAAAATAAACAGTGACACAATATTGACCATGCGGTCACTTTTCATGTCAATACGCACAAAGCATATGAATGATTTTTTTGTGGCCCTGCTGCCAGACTGGACTCTCTAAACATGGGATTTCCTGATCCTGCAAGCACTCACTTCAATTGGGAAAAGTAATGCTTTATGCACTCTTCTGCACCATTTGCAAAATTGCAGAGGCAACCTAAACTCACCCTGTATGTGATCCTTCTTCAGATCTATCCTCTCGAGAAGGGGGATGAGGTAGGCACCACTTTTTCCTGTGCCATTCTTGGCCCGAGCCAAAATATCTCTGCCTGACAGAGCGATGGGGATGCTTTCCTCCTTTTGGTGGACAGACCCAATGAATAAAATGCATTTTCAAATAAGGTAAACTATGCAACAACACCCCACAACATGCAAAAAAAAAATCTGTTTTAAGATATAAATGCCACAACAAAATGTAAATCTCCAATAGATCATTAATTTGATTCTGTCCACATAGGCAACGGGCATTGCAAACAAATGTATTAGTCGTTGGCATGCATGAACAAGAATACAAGGTTAGGGGTTTGCATGACCAAATGTCAGAGAGGAGGATATCTAATATAGATTCTTGAAGTGAACAACCGCATCATGTTGGCGAGTGAAATCTCAAATTTGAAACATGGACAGAGTACTGTTTAGGGTTTTAGTAAGTGCAGTTATAAAGTTGTATAATTCGGATTCACAAGAAAGGACTGTGGGTTTATTTAAAAAATAAAAAAAATAAAATAAAAAAGAGGCAGCCTTAAGGTAGTCTAGATACAAATAAAGTTCACTTTACTATTCACTTACCTGGACAGGGGACGGTTTCTCCCATCCCATTTCAAAGATTCCCATAAGCAGTTCCCGCTTTAGGCAGTAGTCTTCAAATTCATTTCCCTTAGTTGATGTCACATCCTGAGTGAATTGAGCAGATACATGATAAAACTGGACCATGGCATGAAAAGCATCAAACTTCCAGTTAGTGCAAAGCATGTAAAAAACTTGTGAAAATGTGCAGGGGTGAACTGTGAATCTGAATAATCATGTATGCTAATGTACCGTACCGAAGTTCTCATCCTGGTGTCTCTTGGAGGAAGCTCCAGGCACTTCTTCCAGTCATCACCAAACCTAATTGCAAAAAAATGCATTAGGTCGATACAAACAACACACAAATGGATAAAGGGTTCTGAAATACATCGAGCCCCAAAGCTAGTCAAGGTATATTACTCAAATTAGATTTAAATGTTTCAAATTCTTGTATCCAGGGTTAGCGGCTACAGAACAGACATGGTTAACTGATACATAAAACTAACATTTATTTGAGAAAATTTAACTGGATCTTACTTAATGCCCCCACTGCTTTGAGGAATGCCGGTCCTTTTCTGGATGGCATTGGGCTGTTGGGCAGGTGCGAGGAGTCCCATCTGTCCTCTGAGCTGCCCATTTGCTGGTTTGTTCAATCCAATCATTGGTGCTGGGTTTGCTGTCCTTGCAGTAGCCATGGGTTCAACACATTAACTGGCAATTTTCCTCAGTAGGTTATCTTTGCCTCTTTTTCACTGATGGTTTGCTTAATGCACCAGTGTGTAAAAAAATAAAAACGTTTTCTCTCTGTTCTTAAAGAATGTATTTTGTACACAATCTGACGTTCAAACCTCTTGAAAAGAAGAGGTCTGCGTATGAATTCTGTCTATTTACAAGACAACTCTCCAAAAAAAGGGAGAAATTAACATTCATATGAATAAATAAATCAAATATGTGACCAAAACATGAACTATTTTCTGTCAAAACAGTTTGAAGGAGTACTCTTATCCTTACTGGAATGATGATCCAGAATTTTCTTTGTGTTCTTTGAGTATCTTGGATTTATAAGTCCAAGTGCTATGCATACACATTCAAAATGACCAGTAGTAAAATAAGTTCTGCTTGGTCACTGCTTGGACTTAGATTCTTATGATTTGTTCCTTGATATCAAAAAAAAAAAAAAAAAAAAAAAAAATCACAAAAAAGGTTTTTGCCGTGGCTCAAAACTGGCACAAAAAAAGTCACTCTGGCAATTTCGGTTTTTTTTTTTTACATGGATAGCCCACTTCAAATGTCTGTGGTTATAATGTTCCGGTTTCCTTCAGTTTTGTAGCAGACGTTGAGATGACAGTCTGCCAAGTGCTTTGGGAATTGCCGATCAACGAAAAAAAAAAATCCAGGTTACCTGCCGGGCAAGAAGCAAAGAATCGTGGGACGTTATTACAAAGCTTTAACCAGGACAGAAACACTACACCCCTCCCTCTCCCTCTCTCTCAAACCATCAAACGTCATCAACAGCAGCGAACTGTTTTTAAAGTCAAAACAAAAAAACTGCATCCACGTACGGTTGGCAAGATTGTAGAGCAAAACTGGAGTCAACAGAATAATTTTGATATGAAAAAGAAAGTCAAACGACTGAACCGGTGAGGTTTTGTTGTGATGTCACGGACACGACCTAACCCGATGCTAACTGGAGCTAAAGTATTAAAAGACAAGAACTCAAATCAACTGACGGCCAAGTTATATCGAAAGTTAGCTTGTTATCGTTAGCCAATGGACTTTTTAACCCCGTTGATCGAAACAAAGTAATGACAAACCTATCGGGATGTTGTTCCGTGATCATCTACTTTCATTAACACGTTAACGTCGACGTCAAAGTTAGCGCGAAGCAAATTCATTACTAACGTTAAGTTTCGCCGATAAATGGCGTTAAAACTTTATGGATAGCAACGTGGCTTGACCGTCCAGCTAGCATGCTAACAGCAACGTTCATGTCTCGCTCCCGTGTGGAAAAAAAACAAAACAAATCTAACTTTTAATCAAGAAACGAAGCGCGCAAACCAAGTCTGTCTGGATCAGTTAAGTTCTTAACTAATATGTACACGATTTTATTTAACTAACGTTAGACCACACGGTTGAGTTAGCATGCTAGCGTTAGCTTAGCTGGACTGCGTTAACATAAGCTACACGGTAAAATCAATAAGCATAAGAATGAACCCTTAAGCGGAGAAAAACGCTACCTTCACTTTGCAACATCCACCCAAAGTCTCCCCCGCTGCACCGCCGCTTAACGTTTCATCGGCAGTTTAATTGAGTTTGGTAAACACTCGCTGTTTCGAGAAATCCACCGAGTTTTCACTCTTTTGTCTCTTCTTTCGGAATATTGACAATTCAACATGGCCGCGCGCTCGTTTTTGGGCTGGTTGTTTGCTCCAAAGGACCTCCCACTGGCCAATCACAGCGCTGCTTTCAAATTCGCAAATGTTGTTGCGGGATAAACGGACAAAATCCAGACAAAAGTGAATCTGTTGTCAATTACATATTTTATGTATAAAAAAGATATATCAACAACTTTTGACAGTGATAACACACGTGCGCGCGCACACACACACACACACACACACACACACACACACACACACACACACACACACACACACACACACACACACACACACACACACACATCTAAATGGTACCGTGGACATAACACAAAATAATAATAAAAAAATGTCAGAAAGAAGTATATTAATTACTGTGCAATATCAAGTTACATTGCCATCCGTAAGCAGACTGGAATTTAAAATACTTAAGGTGTCCACATATATATTTGTTGTCCATGCAATCTCTCTACATTCCTTAATACATTTTTTTAAGAAATAAAGGCCAACATACATCAGAGTTCACTAAACCTAGGCCCATACCCATCATTTACCAACAGACCTTTGTGTTCAGCCTTAATTGCATGTACAGTAGTGGCACATTTCTGTTCATAGATGCATATGGAGAAATCCAGCAGTAGCTTGTCGATTGCTAATTTGGTCCCAGTCACAACAGCAGCCGAATGAGCAGGGAAGTTGCAGGCAGCTCCCGGTCCAGGCAACTAAACCCAAGGGGGAATGCATCTTTTCGCAATGAATCCAGAAAAAAAGGCCAGCTTGTGGGGACATTTCAGGTGCTGTCTTTTGCTGGTTTGTCATCCCATTAGCTGAACCTTCTTCTGAAAGTCCTTGTGAGCATTGATGTCTCTTTTTTTGGTTGGCCGTATGGAGGTAGTTGCAACTTGCACTCAACAATAACTTTGAGCTAGTAAAATGGAAATACAAGCGTAGATGCAGTCTTTGGAGATTGAGAGGCGCTATAATGAGGGGTGTGTGGTGTAGTCGAAGGTGAACAACCACGACTGTGGTTGGGGGATGGGGACCCTAAAGGAAAAGTAATGAGTACTAATTAGTACAAATGGAATACTGTGATTTGCAGTAAGAACCTGCTTGTGTCAACCTGTGTGCATTTTCTTACCATTTTCCGTAAAGCTGCTCCCATGTGGTGAGACAGACACACAAATTGTGTTAGTGCCTCTCCCTCGTAACACATCTGCTATCTGCAAAACAGTTACAGTTTCTTACAAACTTTCACGTATGCACGCCCAAAAATTTAAGTCACAGTGATTTATAAAAAGATGACTTAAACAAAAATGTAATATTGTTGGAGAAAACTGCACCATTTAGGTCTGTCCTCTAGAGGGAAGGATACACTTTTCTTTCCATTCCTAACCATTGTGTCCTACTTCTCCAACCAGAGCTGAGTCAAGTAGATTGTGCAATGGTTTGCATTTGGTCTGATGTAATTTAAGTATTGGTGGGATTTTCCATCATTGAAAATACATTAAGTGATTGGAAATTTGGACAATCACAATGTACTTCAATTTGGCAACCTTTTGGTTGTTTACTGTTTCCTTGAAACTATCTGAATTGTCCTAATGCAGCAACTCACAACCATAAAAAATGACCAAACCAACAATATTGTAAGAATGTAATTTTAGTATGGTCTGTGTTATTATGGATGTTTTTTTATTCTGTCTTCCTTTCGCTTACTTTCTTGTTCTTGGCCACCATCACAGGGGTGTCATTGTGGTAGTTCTTGAGGCTGCTGTCAGCTCCACTTTTCAGCAGCAGCCACACAGTGTCCACCTGACCTCGGCCACAGGCGCTGTGCAAGGCTGTGTTCCCACTGTAGGACTGACTGTTGACATCACAGGCTCTCTGCAAGAGAAAAACAAGAAGTTGAGACTGATGTGATTCATAAAGAAAGCCAAAGCATAGAAAGTGAAACAGAAGATAGATTCATTGAGAGGGTGAGATCGGTCAGATAGGGAAGAGGATGAAGAGACACTGCTTTAGGAGAGATTAAGAAAGGAGAAAAATACTTATGTCCAAGTACAACACCCATTATTTGAAGTTCCTATATTCATCTAGAAAATAATGTGACTTTTAGTATGCAGTTTATGAGCTGGAAAACCAGAATTATCAAATAGAGCTGAGTCACAACCCTTCTCCCCCCTCCTTCCTACCTTCCCATACACCCTCATTACCTCAATGAGGAAGTTGGTCATGTCTGGGTTATTGCTCTCCACTGCGTGCATGAGAGGACTCTGGCCACTCTTGATGTCCTGATTAGAGAGACAAAAAAGCACCGTGGGAAAAGTCAGAGGATGCACAGACGGTAAATGTCAAACTTGTGATGTTGTGAAACTTAGTCAGTGTTGAGTCGATGCAGCACAGGGACTGACCATAGCATTGATGTCAGCGCCTGCATCCAGCAGCATTCTGGCCAAATCTTTCTGGCCACGCAGCACCGTCAGATGAAGAGGGCTCAAACCTAAAAACAGTAACAAAGCTGAGTTTCAAAGCGAGCTTATGCAAATAAACATAGACATATACAGTGCACACAAATTGTGATTGCATATACACTCCAGAATGTCTTCTGCTCTTCCTGCCCACACATCCAAAAACACCATTCCTACCTGAACAATAGTTCTTATAATCGATATATATGTATAGTATATAAAATATATAGTATAGTAAAATGGTCTGTGGGGTTGTTTACCTATTTAACCATTTAACTGCTTACAAGTAACTTACTCTGTATCAAAGTGTCTGCAATATCTAGATGTAAATGAAAACTGGGTCACACACTCATATATACAATACATTTTTTTATTGTATGAAAGTTAGCAATTCTGAGTCTATTTATTATATTCAAATCAAGCATTATTCATTTGATAATACTTTGCGTGTGTTCTTATACTAAATCTTTCTTTGTCAAGAACAACTTCCATACAATACGGACCAAGGTGCTTCTTCTGTAGACTACAACTTACCCTCAAAGTTTCTGATCTCCAAGCATGTGGAGGATTGTGAGTGAGAAAGCACACCATACAAACAGTCACGCTGTTCATATTCGCAGCAGAGATGCAGTGCAGTTTGGCCGTTACGGTCCAAGGCCGCAGGGTCGGCCCCCGCTCTCAATAAAGCCTCCACCATGTTTGCCTGCTGGGTGATCACTGCCAGATGAAGAGGAGTCTGAGGGGGTGGATGAGAGCAAAAGGGACAGTTTAGACAAGCCAGTGTATTCGGGTCCATAACCGCAAAAAGCAATATATTGTTTCTCAAAATAGTTTCACCCTGCATCACACACAAGTCAGCATTTAGAAAGTGCCCCCCCCCCCCCACCACTCCTCCATTAATGCTGAACAAAGCTTCCTCTCTATATCCTCAAAGATCTCTTACCCTTATTAGATGCCATTGTTTTGAAACAAGTAACTACCATAGTGTTAATGTTTTGAATGAAAATGCTCAATTGTGAAAATCGCTGATCTTGATTACCAGGAATCAGAATCAGAATATGTTTTATTGCCACATAAGTTATCACAAACGAGGAATTTGTCTTGGCGTTGGGTGCAACATAAAAGACAACAACAACTACAACAACAACAAGGAACACTTAACTGTACAAGTGAAAGTATAAAAATTGAATAAAAAACAAGTAAGTAAATAAGTAAATGCAGTAATGTGCAGTAAATAAGTAGCGATGCAAGTAAAATAAAAATAAAGGGGTGACGATCAATAATGATAATAATAAGAGTAAAGGTAAGTAAAGTGCACAGAATGAGGTAATGGAGACAGTTATCTTAGCAAAGTAGAAAGATGGAAAACGGGGAAAACAGCGAGTCTGGTTTTGTCTGAGGATGACCAACTTGGCCGACCAGCCCCTCTCAAAACATGTTATATCTCGCTATAAATGCCGGAATAATCTTAGACATGATTTTGTTACATCTCGGCAGTGACAAACTAGCTGTTCATCACTGTTTCCAATTATTATGCTAAACTAAACCAGCAGCTGGCTGTAGCTGCATATTTGCTATTCAGATATGAGAGTGGTATGAACTCCTCTAACTCTCAGCAAGAAAGCAAAATTGTTGAGATATTTTTCTGTCAGACAGAGACAAAGTGAGAACATAATGCATAACATTATGGTATGACATGTGTGACTATTAAAAATCTGCTAAATTATCACCACATCTTTGCAAGTGAGATTGGAGGAAGAGTGACATTATTTCTAAGGCCTTCTTTCATCTCTAACCGGTTCTTCAGGTTGAAGGTCAGAGACACAAGAACTATGCCCGTAAGAACAGGCCAACGCCTTATAAATCAACAAGGAACCATGTCTGGTACGGTTATGGCTACTACACGGTATCAGGCGATCATGATGGGAAGGCACATTTGCTCCGTGCCTATTCCCACAAATACACAGACATATCTAACATGTACAAGCACATACACAATGTCAATATTCATAGTTGTCCGCAATAAAATTAAAGTCCCAAAAAGTAGCTGACTGGGAAAAAAAGACTGTTGTACCATTAATCACTGAGCAAACAACAGCAACAACCAAAGCAGGAGGCTGTGTGATCAATTCTACATTAAGAATAACCTGTACTGAGAGACAAGCAGTGTGCAAGTACAGGAAACACTAAATTGCGCAGTTCACCAGGTGTTTGCCTGGATAAATCTACTATGATGAATAAATGCACTTGAGCAATCTAGGATGTTCCTTTGGGTGAGATCAGCATGTATCATCCTGTTGATAATTATATGAACTCTGGCCAGGGCGGGCACTGACAACCTTCTATTTAAATTAAGCAATGCAATATTTTAGTCATAAAAGGAAGTCTTTTAAACTGGAATTTTTAGTTGCTATTGAGGTTACGCAATTAACACAACAATCAGGAACAGATTGTTGCTCCAAGTTTCTTTCTTGCTGTACTGTTACTATACACATATGTGTGTGTGTGTGTGTGTGTGTGTGTGTGTGTGTGTGTGTGTGTGTGTGTTTGTGTGTTTGTGTGTGCGTGCGTGTGCATGCGTGTGCATGCGTGTGTGTGCGTGCGTGCGTACGTGCGTGCTTGTGTGTGCTGTGGGTTTGTTCCAGTAAAGACTACTTTTTTAAAAGTAGTCGAGCAGTTGAAGAGTGCCTTTGTGGAAATCCTTCAGTGTGTCTGTGTATATGTCCTCTCAGCTCCTTTTCCCCTGAATTCTGTGACTCACACATACACACGGATAACAGAAAACACACAAAGTGCACAAACACATCCATATTCCCTTTTGTTTTGTCATTGTGTAAAGATGAATTAATATCTTGACCCCAAACTTTGACCCCACCAAGCACTGTGAAAAGTGTATGGTAGAATCCCCTTCAATGACTTTCAGAAAGTAACAAATTAGCTTTCACGGTGAGGCCTTTTAAGGCCTTAAAAATAGATGTTTCATAGTTGGCAGTGTCTCGCTGTGGCTTCCTGTAAAGGATTTCAAAGTGACTAAAACAAAAATGCAGCAAGATAAGAGGAAGGGAATGGAGGAGGGCGGGGGGGAGGTTTCAGGGCGGAGACATGAGGAAGCAGCGGAAGCAGTGGAGGGGAGTCCAGGGGAAAGACAGGATAACAAGGGAAAATCCCTTCTCTTTCCCCTGAGTCTGTTCCTGCACACTTGCATTCCTGCAAAATGAGTGGATCAACATTAAGGAGGTAAAAAGATGAGAGGAGAATTCTGAGACCAGCCCCAGGCTGTAGGCAGTGCCGAACACAAAAAAAGTGCAAGGCAAAACTAAGAGACAGAGACTGTTCTTCCGTGGTGAACACTGTCAGGTAAAGCAAACCTGTTGCACAAATAAACATCACACGCTTTTACGTCAGTGTTGTTGACAGTTATACTGATAGCATCAGCCAGTCTGCTCGTTATGGTTAAAGCCCTAAACTCTTATAATTTATATGCAGTGAGAGATATGAAAAAAGACAGCATACACAGAACGAGACAGAGACAGCACAAGAAAGAGAGACAGAGAGACAGAGAGAGAGAGAGAGAGAGAGAGAGAGAGAGAGAGAGAGAGAGAGAGAGAGAGAGAGAGAGAGACGCACAGTAAGGGAAAGTCCCTGTAAACTACCCTCTGAACCAAGGTATGTTGAGAAACAGCCCAAAGCAAGGAGGGAGGCGGGGGGGGGGGGGGGGGGGGGGAGGAGGTCATGTGACTTCTCGGAATGAGGATACTAAAGCACACACACACACACAAACACACACGCACACACACACACACACACACACACACACACACACACACACACATGTCTTGCTCGAGCACACACTCACATCGTGTTACCAGCATGCATGTAAACAAACTGAATTTTCTTTTTAATTTGAACGGACATGAACACAATATTTCCACAATACAGTGAATGTGACCATTTACAGACATCTCTTTAAGAGGTGATTATTAAGTATTGCAGATCACCTACATAATATACTAAGTTACATGCATTAAAGTGAATGTCTTTAAACTAAAGCACATGACAATTAGTACATGTTTTAGTGTAGGTGGTCCCTGGGGATTCAGTCCTCAAGCCCCACTAGTGTCAGTGCCACACATTGCACCATCAGCTGGGGAGGGAGCAGCAAAATGTTGTCAACTATAGTGGATCTTTGTAAAGCCACACTGATAGCATGACAAGTGTGGGAGTATCAAACAGCTGTGTCTACCATTATAGTTTGCGAGTGGAAAGCAAATCAACTGACACTTGCAGTATTGTTCAACTATTATCGATATTGATAGTAACACTCTGTCAAAAAGTTCCATATTCAAAACCACAGAAACTAAGGACTTGTCATCATTATTGGAAAAGATGTATTGTTATTTATTTGTCTTTGGGAAGTAGGCCAATACCCTAAAATATGTTGAGCTCCGTCTGGTAAACTTCATGTTTTGAAAAATAAAAAGTTCCCATTTGAAGTCTGTGAAGTGTGTGTGTGTGCGTGTGTGTGTGTGTTGTATGCATTTTCTTACACAGGGTAGAAACAGGATATCAAAAAAACCTATGCTGTTAAATCCTCAGTGATGAGGAAAGACGACAACTGATGATAGCAACAGCGTTATTTCTGGTAAGCGAGCCTGTGGTGTTCTATGTGGTGTGAAACCCCAGCCTTGAGAACTAAAGCTCTGCACGGCTCAGGTGCTTTCTCTGCTGAAGAATGAAAAAAGAAAGCTGGCAGAATGCAGAGCAGGAGGCCGAGGAGTTGGAGACAACAGAGGGAGGAGTGATGGCTTCAGGCCAATGGTTAGGACGGCCCTAGATTGGGAAACACTCAAAGACAATTCCTTGTACACCTTCCAGTAAAGTATAATGTAGTGTATCGTTTATTGTGAGGTTATTATTCAGGGAGTGGAAGGACACGGTCACCGCAATGAAAGTTCATAGAGTACATTTGTCTATTAAGATTGTAAATAGTTAAAGTTGCCCTAAACAGAGAGTGTAATTTAGACTCTTTATATGCAAAACAAAATGTAATTATGTGCTGGAATATGAGTTACAATGGATGTTTGCGACGTTTGTCATTAGATTTTTACAGCCTGTTCATTTGTTTTTAGTTAAGTCAAAAATAATGTGATATGATTGCAGGATTCAGGACCGTTCACGTGGGTCACAATTTGCTCAGCTTGAATCTTGGCTGTCTCCTCTGAATTTCATAACATAGTAAACCCAACATGCAAACCCTGAAAATCCCTAGAGGGAAACTGAACACAATAAAACCATGTACAAAATAAAACCGAATACTGGAAAACACATGTCCTTCCCAGCATATGCATGGTTTTGGCTTGTGGCAAGTACAGGTGAAGAAACCAGGAAGGGTGAATTCCACTGCAGAACCATCAGCCGGCATAACTGTAACAGTATGCAATAACGTAGTGCAAGGCAAGGAGGAAACCAAAGCACTTCCTCTTTCATTCTTTTCCAAGTTACTGTTATCAGATGGGTAAGGCAGCAGGGGAATGCATTTTACATGTTGTGGTTGCTATGCAGAAAACCCCATCACCGTTCTATTCTACGTCCATCTTTCATGATGCAATACTGACTGACGCTGAGCTCTCTTTCATATGCGTTATGAAATGGGAAATGGACTTCTACTTGCGTAGCACTTTTCTAGTCTTCCGATCACTCAAAGCGCTTTAACATGTCATTCACCCATGCACACTTGTTCATGCACTGATGGCAGGGGCTACTATGCACCATCCAGACTCTAACTAATCATTCACACCCATTCACACACTGCAGGCTTGAGGTCAAGTTTCGACGTTGACTATAGTAAGCTGGGGATCAAACCGCAGATCCTCTGATTGGACGACTCTGCTCTACCACTGAACCACTTTCATAGTCTTTCATAGAACTGAAATGTTAAAAAACATTTAACAAGCAATTAATGCCTGCACGGTGATGATAGTGGACATCACTGTCACCTGCAGCGGCCCAAGTTCAATACCCGATCCCGGGCAGTCCTTCTGTGTGGAGTTTGCACATTCTCCTGGCAGCGTGTGTTCTCTGGCTTCCTCCCACAGCCCAAAGACATGCAGTTTAGGGTTGATTGGAGACTCTAAATGACCCGTAGGTGTGAATGGTTGTCTGTCGCTATATGTCTCCTGCTATAAACTGCTCAATGTCGGCTCCAGCGCCCCTAAATACAATACATTCTCATTCTCATATAATGATAGCAGCTGTGTGTGTGTGTGTATTTGAAGTGCATTTGTTTTACCTGACGGAGGTTATTGTAGATATCAAGGCCTCTGCGGGCCCGCAGCAGGAGCTGGATCAGTTTATGGACAAGGATCAACTCCTCCTGTACCACTGCTATGTGGAGAGCGCTGTAAGGAACAACAAAAACAGTTGAAAGCTAAATGCTGAAGAAGAGCTGAAGTAGAACATTCCTTATCTGATAACAAATCAGAACTTACACTTTGCATGTGTGATATATAGGTACAGAGACTTTACATACATAAGTATCTCCACAGTGACAATTCATTTCAGCACTAAGTATTGATGGTTCTGCATAAAACTTAAGTCTGCAAAGTGTTAAATGTAGTGCACTTCAAGTAGACTTAAAAAATAAGCGTAATTTGAAAAAGTATCTGTTCAAAGTACAGGCAGGGTCAATTTAGATTCAAGATATAAAGGGCTTAATAGAAACTGTGGATCTGCAACTATTGGAATTACAATCACAAGTGAAGTATCATATCTTTTTTAGAAATATTAATATATCGTACGTATGTAAGCATTAATTATCACAGAGAAAAGTCTTTTTCAAAGTATTATTTACATCAAACAAATCAATTGTGTTAAGATAAGACAAACTTTATGTGTGAACACGGAACCTTTTTGAAAAACATACTTCCTTTGACTTTGAGTGACATCCATGATACTTTATCCATGTCTTGTGCCATTGTTTTGTTATATTTTTTGTGTTTGTTTTTTTATGCTGCATACCATGTGATCACATTCCTTGGCATCGAAATAAATTAAATGAAACAAATCAATTTCCCACATCACAGCAATAAAATCAGTCAAGAGGTCAACTTAAAGCAATAGATCAATATTTTAGGAATTGCTCTTATTTGCTCTCTTGTTGAGAGTTAAATGAGAAGATGAATACCACCCTGAGGCCTGTCAATTAAATAGAAGGTTACAAACAGTTGGTGAGTTTAGCATAAAGACAGAATAACAAAAGCCACCTACCAGCACCACTAAAGTTCACATTATATCTCAGTTTGACCCATTTTCTCATCTTTTTCACAATCTAAGATGAGCAGCTATTGAACTATTGCTTTAAATAAAGATAAATTATTTCGGAAGACCATTTGGAATGGCCTTTTAAATGGAGTCTGGAAAAAAAGTTGTCATACATTTACATCTCTCTCTGCAACCCATTTACTACAAGATTCAAGGACGCTGCAACACATGCAAACTGAAGGAGCCGGAAATCAAAGTACTGATCTTCCGAATAGAGGACGACGTGTGACCCACAACCACCTCAACGTGGCAACTGAGAAAAAATAAACGGATCTGAATTATCCCGGAGCTTCACAGATAGAGTCACAGGCATGACTCAACCACCCTTATCACAGTCTTATCAAGATTAAGTGGGAACCACTATCTGTGGTCTCTACGTGAAGCGAAACGCAGGCCAAAGTTTAGGACCGGGAAAAGCAGAAAACCAAGCGGGGGAGGGACATGCTGTCGAAAACCAGCAGTTTTCAAATTTCTTTTTAAAAAAAGCAGCTTCCAGTAAGAGCCAGAGTGATTTTATGTCGCTTCCTGTTGTCACCAACAATGGCAGCATTCTTTAACTCGCTCTATGTGCTGTGAAATCCAGACATTCAGCGGTATGGTTTCTGACAGGGACTTTCTGTAGGTTCACTCGATCAGCTTCATCCAATGGTTATAGGTCCCATTAAGACACACAGTACAATCATGGTACAGGAAACAGGGCAGCTTCTTGAGAAGTTTAACGCACCCTTGCATATAATTTGAGGTCAAAAACAAGTTCTTACAGTGACAAAATCCCTTGCAACAAACACTTCCTCTTAGCGACGTGTCCCACTGATGTGAAGTCAATAACGACTAATATCCTGCCTGAATAGATAGAGATGAAAGAACTATTTGAGCAAACAACTGCCACTCTTCAGCAACTCGTCAACACTTTTCTGCACATTGTATTACAAAACTGTGCGTGTTCAAGAATTAATTTTATTACAGTATCACATTACTCAAATGATCTCTTACAATCATGTAAATAAACAGCTTACATAATTATTTGACAACTTGATGACCACTAGTATGAACAGAATACTGCTTTTGGTCTGTTGAACTGAAGTTTAAGCACAGGCCAAGATTCACTTGATGGTTTCAGGAGAATTTTTTTTTTTTGTAGTCTTGTATAGCGCTTTTTCTAGTCTTCCGACCACTCAAAGCGCTTTGTCATGTCATGTCATTCACCCATTCACTGATTCATGCACTAATGGCAAGGGCTACCAAACAATTACATACACAATTACTAATTAAACTTAACATTTTACCACCAAAAAACAAATGCAAATCATCGACAGTGCATGTGTACAAACATGCATAATTGGTGAGACAGCATGGACAGCAACTCTCAAACTAAATGATCCTGTGCAAGAGCAGGTTGAAACTGCAACTGCAATAAACAATCAGATGATTTGCGAACTGCAGAAAAAGCAGAACTGTATATTGGAACGGGAGTAAGCGAGGTGGTTCTTTCCTCAGCTGGTCCCTGTTCCTGTTACTGAGCTCGGAATAGTGAACAAACCTCAATCCAAAAGTATAAATGTATCATATTTACTGTACATTACACGCTATTCATCAACCATCATTAGTCTGAAAATCCCCTGCAGTTTTTCTCAGCAATAAATCCTATCCCGATTGGAGTGACCAATCCAGCTGCACATCCACAGTCAGATACTGTATAGTTATGTGTCTCTCGAAGCATTGAGCTTAACTAATATGTAAAGAGCTGCCTTAAAGTCACAAATTGATATCCATCTCTCTCTTTTTCCTCTCAAGATGAAACTGTACTGTTTCTAGTTCCTGGAAGTGGGGCAGACCACAGCCCCAGATAACCTCAGGCTCAGCGGCACTGACGCAGACAGGAGCCCTGAGCGTGTGTGTGTGAGAGAGAGAGAGAGAGAGAGAGAGAGAGAGAGAGAGAGAGAGAGAGAGAGAGAGAGAGAGAGAGAGAAAGAAAGAAAAAAAGAGACTGTAATGAAAAAAGAGAAGGGTGCATTATGTGGTATCCTTTTGGTGTGAAGGGTGAGAACCATGCCAAACTCAATGAGCCAACTGAAGCCGAACATATCCTGTGGTCGGTGGAGCAGCTGAGCAATGAGGTGATGTGTCAGTGTGCGTGAATAGTAAACAAAAGAGAAGCAGAGTAGCACCACTCTGTCCGGTTAACAAGAAATTCTGGTTTATAGTCCACTGGGCTCGTCACGAAGAATGATGCTACATCCATATTTTGCGGGTAGAGGTATTCATGTGGGAAACCTGGATGAGCAAGCAATTTGCTGTTTGTATTTTTTACATATATTGACTGATTGAGTGAGTGAGTGAATGAATAGGATATTGAACATTAATCTTTACAAATATCAAGTCGGCGTCAACAGAAAACTTGTGCTTGGAACGGAAGTTCAAGAAACAATCTCACAGAAACTGTAAACTGGCCTTTACTCTCTCGCGCTACAGTCGAGCAGTGTTCGACGACAGTAAAACAGGTCGGAGGACTGTGGACCCAGGTCATATTACAGTGACCTGTTCACACCATAAGCAAACACTTTATCCACGTTGTTGCTTCATTGTTGAACAGGGAATAGGTGTCTGACTGTGGGACTACCATGAGTCCTACCATGAACAGAAAAATATACAATGCACAATGACAGAAAGAAGAAAATAAGGTACATCTGTACACTCTGGGGACAAGTTGACTTGTTGATGAATTTGGAAAATGTCGTGGTGCAAGCTCAGTTTTTTGCCAGTACAGAGTTTTCATGCTAGTGGCGCGACTCTACGGATGGTAATGTCAGTAATTCTATGGTACAGCACCTTGGTCCTGATTGAAATATCCCAACAATTTGACAGGTTGCTATGACATTCTGCACAGATTGCCATGGTACCGTGAGGATGAATCGTAGTAGTTTTCTGTGTGATCCTCTGACTTTTCCTCTAGCACCTTGAGGTTGAAAAAAAAACAAACTGTTTTAACAAATATTGCAAATATTGAAGTGAACATTACCTGCTTCACATCAGTATGTTAGCGGTGAAACCGTAAGCATGTTCCCCGACCGATAGATTAGTTTTACTTAAAGCCTGTGTCTAGCCTTACTGTAGCACTGCTGTGGCTGTGGACTATTATTGTTGATTTTGTGTTTGTGTGTATTTTCTGAAACAAAAAGGACCAAAACATGTGCAGAATCAAAATACCATAAACATGTATGGTAGTATACGATAAAAGTTGGGTCGACATGCCATAGTAATTTGAAATCATCTCAGTCTGCAATTACAATGTTAATCCTGTAAGGGTGCTTATGTGACAGTTTCGCTGATCACATTTTTGCCAAACTCAGCAGATAATGGTGTTATTGTGCAGGTAAATGGACTGAATGACATGTAGGAATACATTTGTATGAGCTGTAAGGCAATCAACACACATGCACACCTCCCATATACAAATGATAGTGTGGCTAAGCAAGTGACACATAAAGAACTTGAAAGAGAGAGAGAGAGAAAGACGAAGAGAAAGACAGAGAGAGCGAGAGATGAAGTTGATAAAAAAGAAAGCGGTAAATGAGGAAGTAAGGAGCGGATGTTTGGGTTTTTTGAGACCATTCATTTAAAAACACAGAGAAAAAAAGAAAGAAAGACAGACACCTGAGAAAAACCGCAATCGTGTTTAAAAACTGAGCACTCATTGGTTTTCCCGAAACTAAGGGGCTAAGAGGCGCTGAGAACCACCGATGAACATCCCATTGACGTAAGAGAGGCACACGCTCGTTGACACTTACATTATGCATACACGCACGCACACACACATGTACATACAGGCAGTGTGAAGGGGGGCTGAGAGTGTTTCTTTCGGCAAAAACAACCACAGGTAGCCAGCCAATGTCTCAACTGCAGTACTAAGGGGTTAGATTCTGTGAAAAGCCTCTGCACTGCAGCTTTGTTGCATTAAGGCACTAGTAACTAACATAATGTTCATATCAGTTCATCTTTTTGGTTTTGTTTCTGCACTGCACATTTGGATAAGTGTCGAGGATTTGTAGGAAGTGAAGGTGAAAAATAAGGTGTATGTACAGGTTGCAAGAGTTTAAGAATCCACACTGTTAGTCACATTTATATATATATTTCAGACATTGATCTTTGCAAACATAAAAATTATGGCTTTTGCAAGAGTCCCCATATGTTGTATGTATAATAGCACATGTGTCACAGTGATTATGAGTCTCTGAAGTTGATGGGATGATAAGCAGCTGCTTGTCACAGGACTTATGACTTCACTACTTGTTGGTCATCACGGGTTTGTTTCGATTGGATGCAAATAATGCTAATACTTTTTTGAAAGTCATTTCATTTTTGGACATGCTATTGTATCAGTCATATGACTGTGTGTGTGTGTGTGTGTGTGTGTGTGTGTGTGTGTGTGTGTGTGTGTGTGTTCTTGTATGAGTCTGACATTTGAGATTGTGTGTGGGCGGGCGGGTGTTCAAACTTTAGACAAAGTAAAGTAATCATGCGTTAAAGTTAAATATTTGCATTAATTCAGTCTCGAGAACTCCTCCAGTGTCCTGTACAGTGTTCTTATTCTCAACCCTCCCCCCACACCTCCGTCCTTCACACTTAGATACTTCAAATTTAAGATTGGTCTCAACACAAATGTATGCGATGCCTATTTATTCAAGAAGCTCAGATTCAAATCCCAGGTTGTTGTTTTAGATCAAAGTCTTCATTGTCCCTTTGAATCATTCCAGGTCTACACTTAGTTTCCCTTACAGGAAGTGAAACAACAGTAAAGAATTTAGGCGGATGAGGTGGGGGACTGACTGTACCTGTTCAATATGCAGAATCAGGTGAGTCACATAACAAATCTGAGATAATATAACAGACATCTCACAAACCACATCCAGGTGGGAGAAAGAGGTAAAACCATTATATGATGTTTGGGTCTAGCCCTGCGAATGACGTATTAACTTGTTATTTATGGTACCAATCTGAGTTCACTTTTTTTTTTTAAATGTTTGTCCTTTGAGAAGAGAGGTCAAGTAGTAAAAGTCTCAGGCCCCCACATAGCAAATCTGTATTGACTGTAAGAGCCACGATGCAGACTGAAATATCACAGGACTTCTTCATCTGGGACATTTTAACATGTCACAGGATTGCTGAGGTGTAAAGGAAATGAATGAATGATGAGGGTTGCTGAGTCCTATTGTGCTTTGCTGGTTCACAGTCACGGGATACTGGAACGTTTGAATTATCAACTCCAACAAGTGAAAATGTCTGCTGTGGAAAAAGCCTTTTGTTTTGCATGTTTGAGAATGCAGCTCTACAAAACGATACACCAGATCAATGTTT
This sequence comes from Clinocottus analis, assembly GCF_023055335.1. Classification (NCBI taxonomy): domain Eukaryota; kingdom Metazoa; phylum Chordata; class Actinopteri; order Perciformes; family Cottidae; genus Clinocottus; species Clinocottus analis. The sequence goes on along the minus strand of NW_027176251.1, from coordinate 8,423,832 downwards.
CATGTTCCAAGAAGTTAACAGTGTTTTGTATGTTAAATCTACAGGTTATGAATCTCAATCAAACTTTTTGTCTCTACAGATGAGCTGGATCTGTTTAAAGAAAATGAATTTCAACTGTGATCACAGCCATCTAACTAAAATGCCTTGATTAAAAATACTAATAAATTGTTAGTTAGTACTTTTTTTCAGCTAAACGTATGCATATGTTACTTCCAACCAAAGCCAGTTTAAAGATAATAACATACGTGTCTCCGTCTTCATCTTGACGTGTAGCCAGAGCGATATCAGCCTGCAGGCTTTCGGCTTGGTGGGTCAGAGGGCGGTTCAACTCGGGGGCAGGAGCCAAACAGTACACCGAGCATGGACCTGCACAGGCACGACACAGAAAGAGAGACGAAGGACAAACAAGGTGGAAGAGAGGAAGAGGAAAATGATAAAGATACATAAACAAATGAAAAAGCTGCCTTAACAAACTGGTTGTTTTTTTGTGTTATATTTAAATGTGCATGCGTCTATGTGTAGTATATGAGTCGACCCAGTGAGCTACTTAAGCAGGAGAATACATGACTGGACATTTTCTCATTGATTCAGCTGCTGCTGCTGCTGCAGCATACTCCACTGTATTGTCAAGCAAAACCTTACAGTGCGACAAAGATCAGAAATGATTGTTGTCATACTGTATATCAGTGGTTCTCAACCCTTGTTTAGTGATGTAGCTCCTATTGAATTTACCTCTTAACCAGCACAAAGCATTTTGGGTTGAAAAACAATGTAATACACAGGGCTGTGCCATCAGTGTCTGATTTAATATAGAGTATATGCAATTCAGTTTAAGAACTTACACATGTATTATTGAATATTTATAAAATAACATTTTTAACATTTTTCTAACTGATATTAATTAAAAAATATATTGTTATACCACAGGGGTACTAGACCCCCTATTTGAAAACCACTGCTCTATATCCTCTAAATTTGGAAAACAAACATTAATACAATGTTATTGTGTATACACATAATAGAATAGACTGGATGTTGGCCAGTAACGCTTACCGTATTCAAACGGGTGCAGGAAGCGAAAGGGATATCCATCTGGACTCTGCCCTGCCTCCTCAGCCCGCCGGTGACCCGGTGCTCGTGCCGCGGAGACTCTGCTTTCGTTCGCATTTGTTTCCAAACGCCCGACATAACTCTCTCGTAATGTGAAGTCCGCATCTACCGCAGGAGAGAAGCGAACTCCGCTCTCTGGTAAAGCCGGGGACTGCGTTTGGGTCTCCGGCTCGACAACGATCGGGCGTTTCCTAAAAGGCAGCCTGTAGGAAGATTTGTCCGCTGACCGTTTGCGTGCAGCGCCGTTTTCCGGGCTCGGTGCGCTTCTGACCGCGGGGCCGTGTATTTCCAATCTGTCTTTCTCCGTGCACGCAGGTAAGTGCTCGTCCGTCCCTCGAGCCTCCTTGGCGCGACCTTTGCAGTCCGGAGTCCTCGACCCGGCGCTCCCACGCTCACGGTTAGTGGTGCGCAGATCCAGCGGCGCGGTGGCAACCGACTGGTGGTCACCGTTCATGGTCATGGTCCTCGGCATCAACTGGAGGCGAGGCGCTCCGGATCTGAAGAAGTGTCAGGTGTGTTCGCGTGAAGAAAACTTCTCGACGTTCAGTGATAGTTCGGTGGTGGGATCAGTCCGATCCAAAGTGGTCAATGCTGCGCTTTCCCCCCATCCCCACAAAATCAACTGGGCAGCGATTAAATTATCACTCTGTTTCCCTTTGTGTCACTGGTGTATTTAAGATAAGCGTTCAAAGCAATTGACTCTTACGCAAATGGGTTTCCAATGAAAAGCCGGTAGACGTTTGGTGTCGATAATGTGCATCCCAGCGCACCTACAGTAACAACTGCAGGTAGTGCAGCAGCTGCGATAGCGCCGATCTGCTTTTAATGAACTGCCGGTGCTTTCCCTTTCAGCGCTATAATCGTTTTGTTTCGGTTTAAGGGCAAATTAAACTGAGTGAAAAAGGGAAAAGAAAAAAAACACTTCGCTGAAGTCAAAAAGATGTCTGCATTTCCGATCTCTCTGACATCTGTCTGTTTTGCATGCACGTTCAAAACATTTAATGCTGAATTTCCCAAGAAGTTCAAGGATCGATGCTTTTCTCTGTCGGGTGCTTGGTGCTTTGGGGCTTACAGCTTGAAGCTGGTGGCCCCGCCTGCAGGTTGGTTCTTAATTGTCAACATACAACATGAATTAATTGAAATTCACAGCTGGCCATGCTCAAAAGGCACATTTTTTCCTTTCTTCCAATTTGTCTTTACTTTGGTTGTTCACGTAAATAATGAAAGTTTCAAGATTTTATTTAAATTGAGCTATTTCATGACTTGAGGAGCAACATTAAGTTTCATGTAAAGGAGAACTAGTCCAGCGATAATGTGGTCTATTGTTATAAAGTGTATTTCTTTCCTTTATTGCACAAGCCTATTGTCCCACCAGCAAGACTGACTTTAACAACATGCAATGTGTAGAATTATAGGCTACTTTCTTAATGAAATTTGGCACCTATTTTTTGTTATTTTGATATGTTAGCATCAGATCAAAAGAAAAAGAGTATCAAAAACAGAAAGCGTTTGAAAAGTAAACTTCCTCTCTGAACTTTTCTGTGACATTTTATTGATGTCATGGTATGGATTGTTATTTTGTGCGTGTCTCAGTGCCTTAAGGCAGCAAAAATAATGTTGATTTTCACACCCCAGTGTTTTTACAGTATAGAACAGACACTATTGTGTCGTGTTACATTACAGCTGATTGTACTTTTTAATAAATGGCAGCTTTCTCTGAATATTCTTGACTCACAAATGCTCAATTCTTTGCATTTGTGCAAATAGATAAACTCATTACATTGATAAATAAACAAGATATGAAAGCGCAAGTAAGCCGTGTGCTTAATTCTAGACTGTTTAGGACACAGAATAAGCAAATTGCGGCTGTACAGTGTGTCAGTCAGTTCATATCGTTCCTAAGGAGATAAGTAAACAGGGATACAGAGAAAAGATGCTCCATCCAAACCGGCTGATCAGTTGATGACATGCCACTGCCGCCCTTGCTTGTGGCCGCTTTACCGGATCACAAACAGTGATGCCATAAATGTGCATGCAAGCATGCATATTACCACACACACACACCCTACCCTCCCCCCCTTCCCACCCACACACACACACAAATAACACTCACCTTCTTGTCTTTTATCTTATCCTACTCCACCCTCAGACCATGCAGGGTCTGGTTACCAGGGTCAATTTGGGACTTTCCTCTTTCCACTGAAGTGTGGAGTCGGCAACGGAAAGTCAAACTTGGTGTCTAAAGTCCCTAAAACACCCTCACACTACCCAAACATGCTGTGCAGCTGTCAATGCACTCAACCATTAGGGTCTCCTCTGGCATTAAATGTCATTTTTTATGAAAATCACGGGCCTGCCTCTTTAACGGACAGTCTCACCCTGAAAATGCACTTCACAGAGCTCATTGCTGAATCAATGAGACATTGACTGAGGTTTGATGAGCTTAAACAACATTAACATATGCAGTATGTAAACAAAATGATCCCCATACCAATATTAATATATTAGTGGCTCAGTTTTCTGCCATATAATGAATGCAGAGTCATCTGTGTCATAGATCAAGAGGTAGCATGAGGCCCTCTTGTGCCACGAGAGAAATGGTGAACCTCGACACTAAAGTAAGCTGGACGAAATACTATACTTCTTTAGAAGAATAAAACTACATTTGAACAATAAAGAACAAACTACTGTTCTGCTGCGCAAATAGCCTTGACATTTTTCTTTTGCAGCCTACTGCAACATGAACAACTGGAGAAAATCAAGCGGGAAACTTTTTTTGTTGAGTTGATTCATAAAAAGTACTTTTAGTACTTTTAGTGAAGGTATTCAGCTGGAGCCTGACATTAAAATGGGCAAAGTAATCAGTGTTCAGTAACAGCACTAAGCTGGCTGAGTTGTGTCTGAGTTAGTGTCTTCCTCTTGCTAAAGTCAGTCCTCTCATTCTAATTCTTCATTGCTAATTCAAATGTTGAGCCTGCATGATTTCATTTGATTTAGCACAGAATCCAATCTCGGGGGCACTAATG